>NC_061518.1:12662500-12797500 GCF_022379125.1 Scophthalmus maximus
GAAGATTGCCCAGCATTTGTTATGGGTTTGATATCTGTAGCATTTAAATGGTGGCCTTATTAATTTTAAGCTGCAGCAGTAGGCAACAATTTGAAATGGATGTTCAGTGACCTTGGCTTGATACGGCGAGAGTGTCACGTCCACACGAGAAAGACGGTGCGAAGGATAAAGAGGCAGACCAAATCATAGGGTGTGTGTGTGTGTGTGTGTTGGGGGAAGGGATGGGCTCCAGGCAGTATGCTGCAGATTAATTGCATATGATTCACAGTTGTAGGAATTGTAGCTCAGCAGATACTTTAAACTCAAAAGGCAAACCTGCTCCGGCTTCTTTTTCCAGTGTTTGACTGACTCCTGTTTGTGTGTGGGTGGTGTTACATGAACTAAAGAGTATGCTTTGTAGGATGAAAAGGAGAGACAAGCAAGAGAGTGAATGTGCTTCTCATTATACCTAATGTTTAAAAAATTTTCAGTGGTATATGTCAGAATGAAGTTGGTTGGGAAAACAGATCCAGCTGAGCCACGCACCAGCTGTAAGACAGGGCATGGAGACACAAGGACACAGTTTGGACCAGATGTGTCCTTCAAACCAAACTTAGGCCTTTTAATCCACAGACTTTTAATATACTGTATATTATGTTCAGACAGATCAGGTGCAATGATAGCTTTAGAGGAATGAGCACATTCAATATCACCGACTTAAATGGCAAGTTGATCCCATTTCACTGTGTTCAACCTGACAGAAGTTGCACCTGCCAAAACTGCTTTTGTTCACACACACACACACACACACACACACACACACACACACACACACAAACACACACACACACACACAAACACACTGCTTGAAACATATCCACAGACACTTTCAGTGGCTTTTTATTTTCTATCATGTGGAGCAGGCACGTGTGCTTATGCTTCAATTATTGGGCAAAAATGATAATTTACACAATATGAAAAGCTACGTTCTGCAATGGAAAACCACATTTTAGCTCACGAGATAACCCACTCTGAGCGACAGCCATTTTAATAGCCATACAGGGTCAATCAAATAGGAATCTGCCTTTCTACAATGCTCATGCATTCTTGTGGTTTGACTGCCTTTTGCATGCTTGTTCATACTGCACACGCTGTGATTGCCCCTTATGTGGGAATAATGAGTAATTCACTCACTTGACAAAAAGGCCTCAGTTGGACCCTGTTAGATTTAATTATGGGATAATCTCAGCAAGACAATAGTCGGTGATGATAAGAGAGTCATTCCTATTTGTATGTAATCAATGTTTAATATTTATCATTCAACAAGCTCCTACAGAGAAGGCTTTAATGAGGACTTATCTTCACTTGAGTCCCTCTTCAACATTTTCAGCCCTCTCTCCAATTGACATTTACCGACCTCCTGTAGAAGACAGAAGTGGGGCAGACTGTTTCTCCCACAGCATCACATAGAATCTTTGAAATATGTTCATAGAGGGTTCATAGAAAGGGTTAAATTGTTGGTGTTAAATGGCATGTTGGATTCTGCTAGCTGCCTGCTAATTAGATTGTAATTACAGCAGGGCTTTGCGAGCATGTCTGTTCCAATTAGCAACACTTTGGTGGCCAGTCGGCTTGACCTTTATTTTAAAACTCCTCCACTTTAAATTAACGACAGACACAAGGGGTGAATGCTCAAAAATAGTCATTCTGAATGGTCAAATTATATTTATAATTTCCACCAGGATACACATGCTCACTGGACACGAGCAGAAATATTTTTAGCCCCCTTCATATTTTTTCACTTTCTTATGTTACAGCCTGATACTAAAATACTTAAAAAAACAAAAACAAATTCTGGATAATTATAGTGAAAACTGAATTTTTAAAGGTTTCATTATTTATTTAAAAGGAGAAATTTAAGTATGATTTAAGTATTCAGGCCCTTTGTTATGACACTCTCATTTCTCTTGAATATTTTGAACCGTGATTGGAGTCCACCTGTGGTAAATCAAATTGACTTGACATGTTTTGTAAAGGAGCACACCTTTCTGTATGAGGTCACACAACTGGAAGCATATCAGAGCAAAAAACAAGCCGCGAGTTTGGTAAAACGATGACTTCCCATAGCTGGCCCATCGGCCGACCTGAGTAATCGGGAGATTGGTAACAGAGCTGACAGAGCTGTAAATTCTAAGGGTAATGTCTGAAGGGAACTGATTGTCCTTCTGGAAGTTTCTCCCATCTCCACAAAGGGTCTGCGGAGCTCAGCCAGAGTGACCATCAGATTCTTGGTCACCTCTGTTACAAAGGCCCCTCTCCTCTGATTTGCTCAGCTTGGTGCCCGGCTCTAGGAAGAGTCCTAGTTTTCCAAACTTTTTTCCATTTAAAGAATTATGGCACTCACTATGGAATCCACTCACACCCAAACTCCACCCACTAAAGAATGTATGCTGAAGTAATTACTGTAAATAGTTTTGCAAAGATATTATTGAGTGTGTGCATGCTGTGGAGTGAAGATTTGGACTGTGGCCCAGTCAGTTTTCAACAGTGGTAGTGCACCCTCCCTCTCACTGAGAGGAGCTCTCAGACTGACTGAGGAGTATCTCAGGCATCCACAGCACACCTGGTCTCCATTATCTCTCCATTTCACAGGCTTGCACCCCCTAACAGGGCAGCCTGGGAATGGGCCTGGCTCTTTCATCTTCCCATCATTATAGCAGCCAGCCCAGGGTCAGGGCGCAGCCTGACAGGCATTCCAGGA
The DNA here is from genome assembly GCF_022379125.1 of Scophthalmus maximus. Lineage (NCBI taxonomy): Eukaryota > Metazoa > Chordata > Actinopteri > Pleuronectiformes > Scophthalmidae > Scophthalmus > Scophthalmus maximus. The sequence continues at coordinate 12,665,241 of NC_061518.1, forward strand.
GCAACAATGCACTGCAACTGATTTTGGTTAAGGTTTAAAAAAATACAAAACCAAAGTCAGAGAAATATTAATAAGAGCAAGTCTCAAAGCAATTATTGTATTAAGAATTCTTCCCAGAGTTGACATTCTCCCCAAAGCTATGTGAAATTAGATGCTGCACCCCAAAGTTGTGCCTCCCTCTTTCTCAACGGTATCACCTCTCCTCAGCCATGCCTTAAACCGAATCCTCCTTTGTAGCTCATGTATTCTGTCTCGCTGGAACAAAGATACACAATTTTTGTACTGTTTGCTGACAAACACTCAGGAAATACCTGGTACCATTACTTTAACAACCCCAAAAAACTTCCAATATGAAAGCAGTGTTTACAAGTGTGCAGTGATATGCCGAGTGTTAGATTTATTCTGCTGATTTATCACTCTTAAATCTTGTCCGCAGAGGGACATTTGAAGACGGATCAAGGAGAAGCCAAATTCTTTCCCTTCTGCTTTGTAACTGTTAGAGGGGTTTAACAGACCCCTTCAGACAATCTGTGAAACACATTTATGGAGAAAGGATACACCACCTGATGGTTCAGGTCTGACATGGTCCACCCATTATCATTTTGCATATGAGAACAAAATGAGGTGTGATAATTGATCTCTTATGTACTTCAACTCACTCTCTCACGACACTATCAGCCCAGCGGAGGCCGAGCTCACCCGAAGCCTTTTTAATGCATCATCACTTTGAGGTTACAGAAATGACACCATGCACCCAGCACTTTGAAGTGGAGTAGAATTATCCCTTATTTCTGCCCCACAAATGATTTATAAAAGGGGAAAAAAGGGGGAAAGGAAGAAAGACAGAGGGCAGACGAAGGATAGAGAAGGACAAACACATTCCCAGCACATATTCTCTTCATTATGAGTGAGAGGTGGGGGGGGGTGGGCGATCATTCAATTACTGACTGCCGTCACAGGCTAATATTCCTGCCTGTCAAGGCCCATTCTGGCTCAGTTTTGGTCAGAGTTCTTCTGATGGACCTCATTTCCTGTTAAACAGAACCAGAAGGTGCTGTGAAAATGGCGACACCTGATCCGGTGTTCAGGAGACGGGAAATGCTTCGGCAAAGCCCAGAGCCTGCCAAGACACCCTCCACACCTTCCCCAGCATGAATCCCATGCGGATGGAAAGGCATTGAGGTGGAGTTTAGGCAGAACGGTATAGGCCACTCACTTAATCAGTACAGGTGGGGGCTAACACTAACATGTATATATATATATATATATATATATATATATATATATATATATATATATATATATATATATATATATGTTTTTTGGGGGTTTTCTGCACATACATTATGATGTGTTGTGAAGATGGCTCAACCCAAATCAGGAAACTTTGGGCTATAATTCAAAAGAATACTGAGTTCTCCTGTATAATTTTTTTTATCCCATTCAATTTCTTTCTGATCTTCACTCACCCATCGTTTTATCTGACAGATTAGATTGAATTAGTTTGACCTGTCCTCAAGGCTGTCGTATAATTTGCCTTTGAGATTGGTTGTGTCAAGGCAAAGCAGAGCTGTAGGTATGTGATGTGGAGAGGACAGCTAGCGTTCCGGCTTGGCGGGGGAATACCTGTTCTTCATGGTCACCTCTGTTATTTCACCAGACTACCTTTCAGGGCTTAACCCTTGACAGTGGCAGTGCAAGCTGCTCATGTGCAGAGCAGCGCAGCTCAATATGGGTCTTTTCTTAGATTATTCGCAAATGTGTCCGTGTCCACAGCATGTGCTGGTGACAGACTCCAATTTGTTACTTCAGTGCGGGTTCAGGAAAGTTGACACTTTCAACAGGCTTAGTATCGGTGACAATTCTTGGCTTACATGTGCCATATGTAAAGATTTGCAATTGCTACATGGCCAGTCTTACCATTAACAACTTACTGTCATGTGTAAACGAAAGGTTGTGAGTCAGGACCCAAACTTCATTCCTTAGGAATGAAGCAAGGGAAGCAAAACCAATGTCAGCTCTTCTTTTGCCACTACTTTTGTAACTTTTCTTTGCTGCCTATCCGGGGTGTCTTCACCACCGGGCAGTGCTCCTTCTTCATCCTCATGTAGACTGAGGGCAGACTGGACGCTGTAGTGACTCACTATCACCTCTTGAGGTACAAGGTGGCATTACAAGATGGGGCTGGGCTAGCTTGTTAGCCTGCTAACTTCAGTAGATATCGCTGCAACACAGTTCATAAATATTATTTACATTGGCATAGTTATTAATTTAATATCTTAAACTAAAATACTAACACATAGCACCTATAAAGTCTGCATATTTGAGATTGACCATCAAATTTGTGCTCATACTGCAGATTTTTGGCGTCTGTGGAACAGGGCATGTTGGCAGAAGGGATTGGCCTATCTTGGGTAATGGAGGCAGGATGCTCTGACCAGATCAGTGTGGAATTGGATGCTGAGATGTATGGCGGTATTTCTCTTACACCTTCTGCTCTTCATTTTCAGCCTCCGTGGTGTCAAGTGGCAATACCAGCCTTGAGCCAAACAACCATTAGAGGGCTGTTTTTTATTTAATACAAGGCCCAAGATGACCCAGAACATGGACAGCTTTTGTAGACATTTTAACAAGAATCATCCAACATTTGCACCATTTATTCCGCGGAAAGCTGAAAGCCGATACTGAAGAGCTTTGGAAACCCGAACAAGCCATAATTGCAACAAAGCAAGGACTTGGACCTCAGCGTGGTAACACCACCAGCTCGGGTCAGGGTGTACAAACAGAGTCTGTGATATTCTATCCAACAGAGCAGTGCTTGTCTACTGTGCTATGAAAGAGGACATTCTGTGGTATGTCATTGGCTATTTGGATACGTAAAAAGGTTGACTGGTCTAAAGAGAATAATGACTTTAGGAAGCTGTCAGCTCCCCCACTGAGTGAAATGACTGAGTTAGTGAGGTGCATTGAGAATGATAATTAAATATGGGGCCAAAGATTGGAAAGGTGGGCCCTGTACCTTTAGGCCAGGGGAGAATGGGTTTGGGAGCTCACACTGCCTAGGGCCTATGTTAGACCCAGGCGCTAACCCAATTTCACACTGTGTGACTGGGCCTGGCCTGGTTCAATGCAGCATCTGAGTGTGAGTGCCATCTGGTCCAGGCCTGTGAAGGAAATGGCCTTGCTTTTCACACTGATCGGATTAGGGTGTTTTTAATTCATTCGGGATGTGCCCTTGCGTGTTAATTGGCTCAACATGGCCAATGAATCTTGCCTGTTGCTTGACACAGGATGGCCTCTTTCCTAAACACCCTTTAAAGGTTTGATGCTCCTCACATTTTAGCTGTCTACATATTTTTTTGACAGAGCAAGTTTATGAGAAAGTACTTAATATATAAAAATATAAAACAATTCAGCCATGTTCATATTATACTCCATATGTGGAAAACAGGAGTTCAAAGATCACAGGGAATAGTATTAGTTCACTTCTTTGGGTACCAATAGATACATCCTCTCTGTGTATCTAATAAAACAAGTCTGGTTTTACAAGAAAGTCTTTGAAAAGTTGTGGTGAGAAATTTTGGAATTTACGTTTGTATAAATACCAACTTCATTGTTACACTTTGTATATATATATATATATATATATTCTTTTTTTATACGTTTGCCTTAAATTAACATTTACCACAGTATCAGTTTAACTGTTTTTGCATATTCGTGCAAGGAAATGTAAAGCACATGTAAAAACTAGGTGACAGCAATATACTTGTTTGCTAAAATTATTAATTCTAATGCATTCATTCTGCCACTATTTTAGTAAGTATTCATTGACTGTACTTGAATGACAAAAACAAGTAAAAGTGTGTTTATTTTAAGATCAGCTCTGATGCTCTTTTAATAGAAACTATTAAAAAAATAGTTCTTTTATTAATTCTTACCACTTATAATGTATCTTATTTTAGATCATATTTTCCAATCTTAATAGCGAGTGCTGATTACAGTAGTTGCACATAGCCAACTGTAATTAAGAAGAAGTACACATTTATTACCTAATATGCATTAAGAGGGGCTAGGACACATACAATCACTAGTGGTGGAACTATAATGCAGTGGTAGAATCGGAAGCTGAAGTGATCTGACCAGATGAGTGGCAGAAATACCCAGGCCCCCTTAACTCCCGATTGCAATGCCCACTGCTAACTTTATATTTTTACTCACAGCACGAATAATGTGGCTCCATATTGATCAGTTTATGTATGGTGTGAATACACTGTGTCAAATCAGATGATTTAAGATGCACATATATATATTTAAGAATTTAATGCAGCTGTTGTTTGCATGTATAAAAAAGAATGGATAGGTCTTTTACGTTTTTTGTGTTTTGAGTTCTTCCACACAGCCTGTTGACAGCAAGTGATGAAATCCCACAACATTGACAGATGAGTCCAAACCAGTGCAATTTATGCTCATACTTTTTTAATGTATCACAATGAGCAAGAAACATACTTGATGAAATATTTTCAAAGGAGTATATTCAATTACCATCTACAATCAACTTAACTAGGACAACAAGGTTTTGTGACAAAAGTTTCTTTAAAAGTCTGAAGTTCCGTGTGGTTGTATGTATGTTAGTTTCCATGTAATTTGGTACAGTTTGGAAATCTTCATCATATAATTACAGTAACAAAAAAGCTAACAAGACTACAGTATAGAAAAGACATCAAGAACAACATTTTTGGTTTAACTTGCTCTTTTTTGTACATTGCAAGGCTGTTTTTTTTCTACCCTCGGTTGGGCTGCCTGGAGCCACAGAGCCATGCTTATGAGGCTCGAAGGAGGAGTAATTCAAGGAAACAAAAAGAAAAAACTTAAAGCATAAAAAAACATTGTGGCACCAGAAGTCACAAAAGGAACAGAGAGCTCCAAGTAACAGTTCATCTTTCAAGTTGGAGCAAATGGTTGTTTGGTTGTTAGTTTGGTTGTTAATTTTGGTTAATACGCTTTTTTAGTGTAACTGCCTCTTTAAGAATGACACCTTTGAGAACCCTTCCCTTCTCTCTGTTATTATTTCCTCTTTCAGATATTGTAATCAACAGAGAGAGGGGCGAGCCGCCGTTTGACTGGAGAGCTTTACTTGTCAACCCGAGACAAGCACAAGGAAATGAAACAGGTAGCAACATGAACTGGGAGAAATTAAGCAAGCATCTCTGTCCATCCTGTCCCGAAATTTGGAAAATGTCCATCAAAGAGCGGAAGCGGAGGCAGAGCTGAAGAAAGAAAGAGACAGACAGAAAGGGGGGAAGAGGCAGCTGGAGCCACTTAAGTTCAGTTTCATCTAAGGACTTTCCTCTGTGTCACACATGTCCATTGGTTCCAGAGTCCATTCCCATTACAGAGTTGTCAGTAATCAAATAAGGAGGTGGTTTTAAAGCTGTTTTGAGCCTGCCTTCGGCTCCCATGCCCAGTTTTGGTGTGCCCACAGCCTCTCATGTCCTCCCAACAAGATCTCCAAAGCTTCCCAGAGTCCTTTTTCTTTTTCTTTTCATTACTTCTTCATCTCAAAAACAAAAAACAAAAAAAGTTGATGTCTTGTTTTAAATATATCTATATTTGTATACAGGTACACGCTCATTTTCACAGTGGGCAAAAGATGACCTCTACAGCAAAACCTTGTCTTTATCTCTCTTTGTAAATGTCCATTAAAATCAAGTATCCCAATGCAAGTCAGTGGATCCAATTATCCACAATAACATTTTGTGCCACAATAAAATATACACTTATCTGGGGCACAACTTGTAATTTTTTTTTTCTTTTTGTTTCAACTGCATAAAGCTTTGGCCACATTCATATATTCAATCAAAGTAAAAACTGCTCAGTGCTTCGGTATCATCATCCTCATTTGTGATCATTAGCTTTAAAATTTGATTTTCTAAATTTCAATTATTCATAATCCAGCTTTGTGGTTCAGTTTGTTTTGGTGTGTTACATAAAAAATAATAAAAGGCAAACAAGAAATTGAGTTGATGCTGGCTCTCATGAAACAAACACACGCACGCACGCACACACACACACACACACACACGCTGGCTGAATCTAATGTATAGACCTCAAATTGTCTTCCACAAAAGAGCCCAAAAAGATTACATTTTGGAAATAAGGGAACCAACAGTATCATTGAGACAATGCCTATAAAGAACAATATAACACCATAAAGTGGCCAGGTCATATTTTTTTGTTTTTGTTTCTTAATTTCAGCAATTCAAATTAAAGCTTGTGTTAATTTATGATAAAGTAATATACAGAAACTAAAATACAAAAACTTTAAAAAAAAAAAATGTCTGACATTATCCAAAAATTAAAATAAAGCAAACATATGAGAAAAACTGTACAACTTAAGATTTTTCCAAAATAAGAAAACAAACATGAACAGTATTTCAGGGAACTGATCTTAATTAGCAAGCTTGCAGACCAAATCTTCTGACTGTCAACAGCATGCTGTAGTATTAACACCAAATTTCTGCAAGACGTAGCACTTAAACACACTTCTGAGAGTCCGCCTTATATTGATCAGGGTGAATAAATCCGCGATAAAAATAGTGGCCAAAGGTAGTTCTTCACAAATTTAAATATGTCTGGGTTTTGGTTTTAAAAAATAAAACTGCAGATCATCAGTGAGAGGGTGGGGATACGTATGCACATCCATTTCCATTGCAATAAAATTAAGTGGGGGACTTCTTTGGACATGAAAGCATCCTAAGTATTTGAAAACAAGGGACATCTCCAAAATACCTCCTACTATTTCCAGAAATAATGCTTTGGAATGAAGATGTCCCTTAAAAACCTGTGAGCTATGTGTGGAAGTGGCACCCTGCAGACCCATGGGACAAGTCACTGGTGGATTTCCCAGGAAAGGGGCAACGACACCTTAGCAAAACAGCCATCATTTCCTTCTGAGACTAGTTGTATGTTGACTGGCATAAATGTCACTAAACCTTTGAGACACATCAGTACCAGATGTATTATATACATTTTTTGGTAACCACTATAACTTGCTTGACAAGTGAGCAACAACCTTGACTGGATGGAGGGATTTTCAGCAATGTTCCATGCCAGCACGAAATGACATATGGAGGTCACTTAGTTCAGCAACCAATGATGCAAAAAAATCTACACAACAGTTTACAGTCACTTTAAAATGAGGAGGGAAAAAAAAGGAGATTGTGACAATTAAAAGCAATTAAATGTAATAGGATCAGTCCTTGCTTAAGAAAAATCCATGTGATATTTGGAATGCACTGGTCTTTACAAACGTTATAGATCATTGGCTTTAAACATTGGTCTGTTCAAAAAGAAAATCGGCAAAATGTCCTTTGGAACATATATTCACAGTCTTCAAAGTTCCGTTTTTGCAACAAGGAAAAAAAAGGTGTTGCAGAGGCAAGAAATTGGTTTATTGTTTGTTTAAGTTAAAGCTTAGCCAAAAGCAAAATGAGCATGCATCTACGTACTCTTTTTTTTTCTTTCAAAATTCTACATTAGCAGCAAAACGTATGTCCTTGAAGACCAGACCTTATACATTTTCTTTAAAAAATGGACATTTGAATGTGACAAAAAGTCAAACAAAGATTAATAACCTCTATCTTACAAACTGCAATGGCTCTGTAACGGTGCTACTCCACAATGCAAGGACAAGGGCCCTTTTTGGTTTTTGGTATTTACGTAAAAAAGCTACCTGTTTGCTTGCAAAGAAGCAGAAACGGCAACTCTGATGCGTACTCCTTTATCTTTTAAAACTTTGTTTTCTTTCCACTAAAAACAGCAACAAATTCTCAAGTATAAAGAAGCCTCTTTTCTCATCTTGATGCACCAATGGTGAAAGTGTTTAGTCTTTGGATTTTCTTTTTGTCTTAAAGCGTGAGAATTATTATTAGTATTCTTTTTTTGTTTTCATTTATGACAACCAAAATGTCAAAATGGAAATAAAGACTGTAACCACACGAAGAACAAAAGACCTGCTTTGTAGTGTACATATCTACAAACACAGGAGAGCAGAGGAAAAATAAGTGCGAACAAGTAGAGTGAGAAATATAAGTCAGACAGTGATAAGTGCACAAAGGTAACACAAAAATTAAATAAAATAAAACTTTCAATATTTCACCCAGGATCCTTTTCATTTTTGGCTAGCACAGTACCAACCATACCATAAAATTTAAATAATTTTTAAAGAGGATCCTTCCTTGTCAGGAGGGGCATTTGGGTGAATGTTTCCCAAGAAGTTGAGAATAAGACAGAAATAAAGTTTAGATAAATTACCTGTCTATAATCTAGTCTATCGGAATGACCAAGACAACATCAAATGAAGCGTCTTAAAGTTGGACAATACAAAAGCTAAATGTACACAAAGTTTTTTTTCAACCTACCATACTGTTTAAATTCATTTCCAATGCAACAATCTACTTAACACCAAAAATGTTCATATCTATCATAAATACAGAAGGTTGTTTTTTTAATCAAAACTTCTTATCACCCATTATTGTATCTGCAGTGCTTTCCTTGTCTGGGTATGATGGGATTGGTATTTCCCCCCTTTTAAAAGGATTTCTCATGTTAAAATCATTTACCCTTTTTGAATGCCCAGAAACAATGCCTTATTAAAATTGAATTCAACTTAAAACTTTCTATTATTAAATCAAGTTCAGAAAGAAGAAAAAGATGCTCATCTCCTGATGGAAATAAAAATGTGTAAAACATGGATTTCTGTAACAGAAAAACATCTGTGAGCTGTTGACCTGAGAATAAAATAGACATTACATTATTCTTTTAGTTTCGCAAGCCATTGGTATCTGAATGCTTAAATAGCAAGAAAACTGATAGACTATTCTCCCATACAGTACATACTGGCTTTTTGTGACTGTGCTATTAAGTAGAAATTATTACAAAACAAAGGGACAGCTTGTTGACTCGTGTTTCTTCAAAAGGGTTCTTGGGCCATTTGTCAACTTTGAGGCAGTCCATTGCCATACAGTACAGCATTCCTCTTCCATTATCCAAAACATAACTGCAGTGATCTTTTCTATTCTCATATATTAGTATGCATGTAATTCAGTTGAGTAAAACAAAAACAAAAAAAAAACAAAGACAAAATGGAAACCAGCATGTTGATATGGGAAAACAATCCACTAACATTTAAATTTTTGGTTACAAGCTTTGGAATTGCAGTTAGTCTTTACACATCTTTTTCTGAAATTGGTTTGTATACTTTTAATGTATTTGTAACATTGCTGCTTTTTATGTTTTTTTTCCATTTGTGTTTTTTTTTGTCTTTTTGAGTGTTTTTTAAATATTGTCCATCACTGAAAGCTCTTTTACAATCTGATGGAGTCTGTTCCTACACTAGCAAGATTACTACTACAACTACTACTGTCTTTGACAAAGCCAGGCTGCTGCGGCTCCTCCGCCGTCCTGCCCAGCCTGTCTGCTGACTTCTGACTGCTGTCAGAGTCAGACTCGTCAGTAAAGACGTCTGTTGGTATCGAGGTCTGAACTCCTGAGGTGCTCAATGAACTTGAGGTAACCGTTGAAGGTGAGGACACTGGAGGAAAAGAGGAGGAAGAGGAGGGACTGGCATTGGGCTTCCCAGCTAAAGCTCTGGAGAAAGGGGCCTGGGGCCAGGGTTTACCGGCAGCTGTGGTGTTGAGTGGGGTAGTAGAGGAGGAGCACAAGGAAGAGGAGACAGCAGAAGATGGCATGGTGGCTGATGTTTGGGGAGGTGGGCTGCTGATGGGATGAGTGGCAGACTGCGAGGTAGATGCGGTGTTAGGATTGGGGAAGCAGGCTGAAGAGTGAGGTAATAAACTAGTAGCGTGCTCTTTGGCATTTCTGGCGGATCGCTTGATTGTTCTGTGTTTGTGCAATGCCGATTCCAGGTGTTGACTGAGTGCTTTCTCTCCATCCAACGTAGTGTCACAAGCCAGGCAGTCATAGAGACTTCCAGCCCCTGCACCTACGCCACCGGGGACACGCAGCAACATCTCTTGCAGGTTTGCCACAGACTGACCGAAAAAACAGTTCGATTTAAGGTGGGTAATAGCCGCTTCTTCCTTGTTGAAAACTGCTTGACATTTGCGGCATGCCAGTTTATACTGCACCTTGGGGACGATGTACTGGTCTAGATGGGCGTCACCAGCTTTGCCATCCATCTCTTTCTGCTCAGCGGGTATTTTACTATGAGAGGAGGAGGAAGTGGGGGGGTCACAATGGGGGTTGCCCTTTTTCCTCTCCGTTTTCACTGGATCTTTGGCAGATTCTTTACGATCCCCCAAGGATTGAGAGGGAACTTGAGTTTGGCTCGCCTTGGGTTGCTGGATCTGCTGAAGCTGCCGCTGCTGCTGCTGCTGCTGCTGCTGCTGTTGCTGCTGCTGCTGCTGTAGTGCCTCCTGCAAGCTCTGCTGATATTGCTGGTAATGTTGCAGCAGGGACCCTGGAGACAGACCCATCAATGCTTGCGACAATGCTGGGTTGTAAGGGAATAGACTTTCCATACCATACATTGGTTGCAAGTAGCCCCCTTGGAGAGCTCCAGGGATCTGTGGAGTGTAATATGGGGAAAAGCCAGGCATGAAGTAGGGTAGGAACTGGTTTGTGAGGAGAGCTGTGGGATCTGATGCCAAAGCTGCCTGCAGAGCCTGGAGCTGGGCAGGATCTACCACATACTCCATGCCAGGTGTGGGCATAGAGGTGGCAGGTACAGCTGTGTCTGGTTTCTCCTTCTTGGCACTGGTAGCAGAAGTGGAAGGAGCAGGGGTGCTTCCAGTTGATGATGGGGTTGCGGGCTTCTCTGTCTTTTCCTTGGACTTCTCCTTCTCCCTTACCCTCTCAGTATCACGTTCTTTGGGGGGTTCAGGCCGGGAGCCAGACTGAGCAGTTGAAGAAGTGGAGTTTGATGAGGTGGTGGGACTTGAGTGGGAAGCAGATGTGCTGGTCTGGGCTGGGCTAGATGCAGCAATAGACGATGAGGAGGGAGGCTTGTTGGGCAATCCGGATGTTGGAAGGCTAGGTGAGGGAACATTGGCACCAGGCAAGTTCAGGAGGTTTGAAGGTTTCGGAGGAGTTAAAGCTGGAAATTTTTCAAAAAGAGACACATTTTTAAGAATTAGTAAGTATATTGTTTGATGGCAGAACAATCATGTCTTAACATATTATTCGAATATAACAAAAATAGGAAATGGGTTTATTTGCAGTTAACATTTGTGACTGTACGAATTTTAGCTACATATCAGTACATTAATGCAAAATGGTGATGTACCTGAATTAGATGAGTTAAAGCTGGAAAGAGAGGGGCTGCCAACCCCTGGCAAAAGGACAGGTGGGATGCCTTGCAGATTTTGATAGGCTGACTGGAGATTCAGAGCCTGCATTGCAGGGTTGTCAAACATCCCCTGCTGCTGCATGGCCTGCTGCTGTGCCAGTCCTAAAACTTCATTGGCCTTCTTAATGCGATCCATCTCTTGCTGGGCCATAAGTTGGCGGACAGTGGCTGGGTCAAAGTATTCCTTTTCCTTATCAATCTGGCTGCCAATAGTATCCTTTACCTTAGAGATGTGTTGCTGGGAGAAAATGTGATCACGAACAGAGAGGCGAGCACTGTACTTGACACCACACAAAGTGCATTCAGTCTTCGGCCCCTCATAGGATGTCTGATTTATTCCGAAATGCTTGGCCATGTTGAGCTTTGCCTTTTTCTCCTTGGCACGGGCATTTTGAAACCACACCTGAACCACTCTCTTTGGAAGTCCAATATCATTGCCAAGTACCTCACATTCCAGCATAGTGGGAGTTCTGTAGTCGTTAAAACAGGATTTCAACACTTTGAGCTGGAGGTTACTCATCTGGGTTCGAAAGCGCTTTTGTCCAGGTCGATCTCCGCTGTCGATGCTCCTGGTACCTGATGCTCCAGGACTTGGCGAGCAGGGGTCAGCCAGACTGGACGTCTCACTGTGGTCAATTATATGTTCATTGTCATAGTCCTTAGCATAATAGCTTGTCGCAGGGCTTACAAGCCCTGAGGACATCTGGTCCTCATTTTCAAGGATGGGGATTGTGCCCCCAGACTTAGACAGGTAATCACCACTATTCTGGCTGTGCTTTGCATCAGCACTGTCATTATCTGCATTTGCCTCATCACCTGTGGTTGTGTCTGTGATGGCTGTATTCACAGAAGAACAGTCATCATTATCCAGTTTGCTCGGATCATAGCTCAAGTTCACAGAAGACATGGTTGCACTCTCAAAATCTTCCATTCCCTCAACTTTAATGGATGAAGGGCTCAGTAGAGCCCTGGGAGACAAATCCATGCCTTTGTTCACTGGTGACATGGAGGAGCTTTGTCCATCACTGTTTGCAGAGGCCAGTTGTGAGTAACTCGATGTCTCTAGAGGATCCATTTTTATTTGCATACCCTCCTGTTCAGGTAACATACCAGAAAGACTTAAATTGTATCCAGCACGTTTGGCTTCATGCCAGTGACGAGAGCGAATGTGTGCCTCCAGGGCAGTTTTTGCTTTAAAAAGAGCTCGACAAAAAGGGCACCTGCGATGAGCTTGAGCTGGCCCTACTGCTCTAAACTGACCTTTTCTCTCTCTAGCTCTGGTATTTTGGAACCAGACTTGCACTACTCTCTTTTTTAATCCCACCTCATGAGCAATGTGGTCAAGCATTTTACGTGTAGGATTTGAATCTAATAAATACTTCTGATAAAGGATCTCTAGCTGCTCAGGTGTGATGGTGGTTCTGAGGCGCTTGTCTCTCTGTGGCTCTTCTCCGCTGTTTGTGCTGTCATTCTCTCCTGGACTAGTGCCAGCTTTCTCCTCTAACTTCCTCTTCAGGGAGTTCATGGTGGAGGTGGGGGTGGACGGCGAGGTGGCAGAGCTGCTGGGGATCTGTGGCATTGCCCCAGAGAGTAGCTGACTTGCCAGGAGAGGATTGCTAGGATCAAATAGCATGAAGGGCATGTCAATTGGACGGTCAAGGAATTGAGGGTGGATGAATTGATTTTGCACAGAAAGGAAGTGTAATTGCTGGTGTTCCTGCCAGTGCTCAAAAGAGGGGAAGCCAATCTTGCACTGGTCACACTGGTAAGGGATGAGCTGTTGTGCCAGTTGTTGTGTGGCAGAGGTAAGGTGTGGATTGAGGCTCATGTGAGAGCTTTGGGATGATGCTTGGCTTGTCTGAGAGCCTGAGGGACCACATTGTTGTTGTTGCTGAGAAAAGGAAGGGGATGAATGTCTGATGGACTTGGACATTGTTTGAATCTTCTCTTCTCTCTGAGGTCTATGGTGTTGTTCCTCAGACTGGGGTTGGTGCACAATTTCCTGCTTAATTGTGGTTTGGTTTTCTCGTGTATCAGCAGAAATTTCTGGTAACTGCTTGGGCTTCTCGTCATAGAGGTTTGAGGTGGATGCTGGTGATGCTTCCTCTTTCTCAGTTGATGGGAGGTGTGAGAATGCTGAAGTGGAGGGGGGAAGTGGGCAGAGACTTGAAGAAGAGGGCATTGGGGTGTGACAGGAAGACCCAGAGGGAGTGTAACATTCATTGGAAAGATCCATTGAATCCTCATTTTGGCTGTCATACTGTCCATCCTCATCTTCATCTTTGTAACACAGCTTCTTTTGGTGTTTAATTAGATCAAAAATGCGCTGGAAAACCAGACTGCATTTCTTGCACTGGTAGTTCAGATTTGAGGTGCGGATATAGCGGTCATTTGACAATTCACGTCTTTCACCATCTTTAACCCCATCACCTTGGTTTTCATAATTCTTCCTGGCCTTCTGGCGAGCATTTTGGAACCACACAACAATAACACGAGTGGGAAGGCTCAGAAGGTTGGAGAGCTGTTCAAATTCATCATCTTTAGGATAAGCATTGGCATCAAAGAAGTCTTGTAGCACTCTTAGCTGGTAGTCGGTGAACCTAGTCCTGGATGATCTCTTACTTCCATATAAATCTTGTTTCTGAGGTTCAGGGGAAGGAGGTTTTGAGTCCACTTTTGTTTCTTCTAGAGTTGTTGTTGGTGGATTATTGAAATTGTATGGTGAGTCTTTGTTGCGCTGTCGCTCTTTAAAAAGGGTATTTCTGAACCAGTGCTTAATTACTTTTTGTGGCAGCCCTGACTTGTCTGCCATCTCTTTAATCTGTTCCTCGTTTGGTGAGTTGTTGATATCAAAATACTGTCGCAGGACCCTAAGCTGGTCATCTGTGATGCGCGTCCGTGGCCTCTTGTTCTGCTGCTGCTGTAGCATGGCTGGCGTAAGCTGTTGTTGATAAAGCTGGGCCAGGTCTGAGGCCAGGCTAGGCTCAACAGATTGTAACTGGGGAGGCAACTGAGACTGAAGAGACATAGACTGCATCATGAGCGGTGAGAAGAGGGGCAAATCCATTGGCATGGAAATTTGTGCCATTGAAACTGATGGCTGTGGGGGAGGTACAGTTGGAGGTGTAAGTGAGGCAGCAGAGACAGGGATATTTGGTGTGGGAGCTCTTTGGGGTGGAGGAGGAGGTGGTGGAGGAGGAGGGGGTGGTGGAGGAGCTGGAGCAGCCTCTGGTGTAGGGGGTCTCAGTGGGTAGAGTTTATCATACTGCTCTCTATATTCCTTGGCAAACCTCTCAAGGGATCGAAATGGAAAGAAAGCCTGATGGATATGCTCCTGGTGACTCTTTAGAATCAGTATGTTTGAAAACAGCTTGCCACAGGCTTCACATTCCAGTTTCTCTAATCCCTCAATGGGGTCCACCACTCTTGTTATCCCACCTGGACCACTTGATCCTGTCGGTCCAACCATTTTTTTCTGCGCTTTCTGTTTATTTTCATTGTATTGAATTACCAACTCAAACCCAAAATTTTCCAGCAGGGCTTTGGTTGCATTTCCTCGAGCATCAGAAGCAATCCTTGGTGGAGGCAATCCAGAATCATGGTTTATGTTAATTGACATATGCTGAATGTCCTTCTTTTCTCTTAGCTTGCTGTCTGTAGAATCTTTGCTAACATATTCCTCATTTTTTTCTGTTGTGTCCTTCTCTCTTTGTATTTCTCTTTCTTTCTCATTCAGGGAGGAGTGAGATCTCTGCTTTTTTTCAGCCTGTTGGAGGAGAGATGCACTCTGCTGAAGCAATGCCATCTGACCCTGAGCCTGTTGCTGCTGTTGCTGCTGTTGTTGTTGCTGTTGTTGATGTTGCTGCTGAAGATGGTGGTGCATCAATTGCTGCTGCAAGCAACTCTGCTGGGCCTGCTGAGCCGAGTTTTTTAGATCTTCCAGCAACGAGGAGGTGGAGGATCCTCCTAGGCCAAGTGCATTACTGAGGTTGATTTCTGGGTTCAGCTGAAATTCTGCTCCAGGGATGTAGAAAGGGAACAACAATTGCTGTTGTTGCAGGGGGAGAAGTGCATCTGTTGTCATTGGGAAGTGCTGCAGAAGTGCTGGGTTGAATAGCTGTGATTGTAAAATGGCAGCCTGCTGTTGGAGCTCTTGCTGAAGCTGAGCTTGAGCTTGGGCTTGAGCCTGAGCCAATTGCTGCTGTTGTTGCTGCTGCTGCTGCTGAAGTTGCTGCTGCTGCTGCTGCTGCTGCTGTTGTTGTTGTTGTTGTTGTTGTTGTTGTTGTTGTTGTTGTTGTTGCCCCCTCGCTGACAGCATGTCTGTATATTTTGTCTTTTTCACGTCATGGTTCTCAGATGGTGAGGAACGGCAGTTCACTGATGAGTTCCCAAGGTTTTCAATGCAATGAGCCTGGCTCGTATGGTTTCCTCCAAGAATACTAGTTGTATGAGACCCAGAAGAGCTGTGGTTGGCTGAGCTAGGGGTTGAGTTAGTTGCTGGGTTCGGACTAGATGTTGAAGTGCTGATGCTGGACCCTCCACCACTTAACCCAGGAGTACTTGCAGAGCTAGTGATCCCTCCTGCTGCTTCAAGTTTGGCTGCCCTAGCTTTGGTTTGGTGTAGAACAGAGCGCATGTGGATCTCCAGAGTGGAACTCTGGCTATATGCCACGTTACAAGTGCTGCATTTAAATGGCTTATTGTCAGGACTGCTGGTAGGCTCGGGTTGACCACTAGTGGACTCCTGCAGAGCCCTCTTCACCTTGTGTAGGTGGGAGACAGAGTTATAGTGAACCAGAAGAATGTTCTTCTGTGTAAAAGACTCTTTGCATACAGTGCACTTGAAAGGACGAGATGGATCCAAGAACTTCTCCATAGTAAAGTTGGGGCCCTTTCTGAATGGCAAAGCACGTTTAGGTTCAGATCCAGAATCTTCCTGCAGTGAGCCAGAGTCACTGCCTGTTGGACTTTGTTTTTCTTCAGGGTCACTTTCATCACCCTCTTTGTCATCTTCTCCCAGACTTCCATGCTCCTCACCAAGGGATGGGTCAGCCATTACCATAATGTCACCATTCATCAATAAGCCCCCATAAAGCTGCTGGATATCAGCTTCACTCAGCTCCAGGTGGCTGGTTTCTAAATGTTTCTTCAAGGCCTGTAGCGTTCTAAAGCTTCGCTGGCAAAGGCAGCACATGGTAGCTGCCCTGATCACATGGTACTGTGAATGGAGCTGGAGTTTCTCCACAGTCTTGAAAGCCAGGCTGCACTGGTTACAGCGGTACTTGTAGACATGGCGATCTGAAACAGGCAACTGGGGCCTTTTGTTGTGAACTTCATTGAAGTGCAACTGGAGGGAGTTGGAGGACTTAAACACTTGATTACAGCCTTTCTTCCAGCAAAGGAATCCTGTGGCATCATCCCTCTCTGATTGTTGATCTTCTAGAGGTGACTTGCGAGCTTCAGCTATTTCTGTGGGGAATAACACCCCCTTCTCTGGATCAGCATCTGATGCATCTGTGAATAAATAAAGCAAAGATAAGAGTGATTCCTTAGGTGCCTAAATTTGCAAAGCAATATATTTTCCCCACAGTTATGTCAATAAAGCACAAATCATGGCCGTACATATGGGAAAAATGGAAAAACAATGACTAATTATATGCCAATTACTTTTTTTTACATTTTCTTGTTGTGAGTGAAGGTCTTGACTTAAAAAAGTGTTTTGCCTTTCATTACATTGTTTGTGGAAAATCAAATTTTGTAACTTTTTTTTCTAACTTTTACCAGTGCAATTCTTTTCTTGTATACTAATTCTTTCAATCTATGTAAGTCATACAAGTTAGTATAGCCTCATTTATTGTAATCAGCCATGATTACCCAGTGTGACAACATACACATAGCAGACCACAAACACCAGCTACTGTAATTGAAAATACATTCTCTAAAATTAAACCCAATCTTTTAACAGTGTCAGATTACTAACCGGCTTGCTTCTTTGAATCATCAGAGTTAGAGTTGGCTGTAGCATGAGGGGTGCTCTGGGTCTCTCTGTCTGGACTAGGTACAGGTATGAACATGCTTGCTGGCAGTGCTTCAGTTGCTGTCACCTAGGAAAACAGAGCACAAAGGAATTCTGCTGTTAGTTATCGAGATAATGCTATATTTTAATGATTCAAGGAAAACTACATGTAAAAACAAAAGGATACACAAAGTATTTAACAAGAAGGCAGTTAGATCAAAAGTGTTTACTGTAAAGCTACAATTCAGATCTGTATGCCTGATGCTTTGATTAATCTACCATATGTACCATATGCTCTCAAATTACTCTATATAGACACAGTGAGAACACAGCTGAACGTACTGTAGCATGTCATACACCCATAAGCAGCAGCATCCTCTCGCAAGAGGGGTATCAAGGTTAAACACTTTCCATCTCAAAGTACAGAAAAAAATGTTTGGCAAAAAACATGCAACTATTTCCATCTTTGTTTTTCTCTATCTCTTCGAGAGGATAAGTGGAAAATGAATGCACACAGCAGTGACAGTCACAGAAATGCAATGATTTACATTACAAAGTGGACTGATTCTAGACAACTGCTTAATTTGACGATTAGAGGAGTGAACAGAGTATCCCAAGGTCACTTTTAATTTGGACAGCCTAATTGGCAAACATAGTTCAAAATCATCCAGCCAAACTCAGAATTAATGAAGTGCAATTATTTTCATTACCCCTATCTTATACAGACAGAAAACGAGACAGGGTGAGAGAGGTAGGAGTGAAGGCATGTGCACACATATATGCATGCATGTTTGTAAATATGTACTATATAGGAAACAGCAAGACACGAGAGACATGTGGCAGGGAGGAGTGTAGTGCAAAGACAATAGGTGGGTGGAAGAGTGAAGGGTATCATCGTGCATGCTTGACAAGAAATAAAAGTCACCTATTTCTGAATTAATAAGACTCCTCTCCTCAGACCCGTGAAAAGGATAAAGTACCTTTCCATCTGCATTCACCAGTTATAAAAAAGGTGCTGGCTTTAATGTGTGTTATATTACCCCTGTTCTATCACACTACCCTTATAGCAGTTCAGTACATTACTACCTCCTATAAAAGAAATAAATATTGCCGTCTACCATACTAATGTGCTTGCCATTTACTTTCTAGATGGGGGATGAAGACGGCTAGGCAGCAGACAGAGCAATGTTTTATTCGGTGATTGTCCAGCCAGCTATTTAGCTTCACAGGATAGAGCAGAACAAAGATTTGCTCAGTGATTTACAAGAAAAGAGGGCAGATAAAATTTTATTTTCCCTTGATGAGCAGTAAAGGAGGCAAGGAAAGTATTCTCTCAAGGTAGAAACTGATGCACCAGTGCATTGCAGCTGGTGTAAATCTAACCTCAGGACTTGACAGTCAAAAACCACATGATTAAAGCTACAGGCAATACTAATTCCCTGTAGGAGTCGACCTGAACATTGATATCAAATTTGTTTGTGTGTGTTGTTGTATACGCCATCTTCACATACAGGAATTGTTTGTATGAAAGTTGACTTGTAGTGAATAATACCATCTCCATTGTTCTTACTCCATGAAGTGGTGAGACTGTTTATTACATTTTGACTAATTATTTTAACATTCATAATAAAATACTTTGTTTTGACTAGCACACAGGTGATCATAGACATGGCAAGAATGTCAGCATTGTAATAAATCAAGTGCGAGCTAAGAGACCAGCTCATCTTGAAATCATTAAAAAGTAAAAAAACAGATTATGAGTTCCCCTGCCTAAATGACTTAGAGAGCTAGAAAAAAAAGGCTTTTAATGTGCTGATGATTGGCACATTAAGACAATGGAAAAGAGGAGAAAATGTGTATCTTGAAGAGGACCAATCATTTCCAGTGAGCCAATGGGATTGCCTGCAGCCATTTCAAAATTAAAAGAATTCTTTGTGTTTGATAAAGGACTGAATGTTGGCAATTTAGAGGAGAAAAGGCAAGAATGATAATTGTTCACACAGCAAAGGCAACCACTCCAGGGTGACGGATTGATTAAGAGTGACTCACTCATCCTCTTGGCATTGTTGAATCTTAACACTGGTCCTTGACCTGACCCACTGGCTGCAATCTGACTGGCTATAACATGTATAAGTACAAATAAGCTGGGACTATAGAACACAGAGCAGCTTCCACTGGCTTTTGGGTTCCTTGCCTCTAACACAAAAATATAAATTGCTATCGAGATAATGACAGACCCATGGGACACAGTGGATAGATAAGTTTGAATTCAAATTTGGATTGGATTAGATTAGATTGTACATTTTCCTCGAAAGCATTATCTGACATGATAAATACCGTAAATACCTAACATACTTGTGTATTTTACTTGCTACAGGACAAGATGACTAGGATAAACAATTTGTTCTTGCCATGCAAAGCTAAAACCAACCAATCAAATAAAACAGAGGCCAGCTTCAGGTAAACTTTATATATGCAGGTTAGTAAAGAAAAGGGAAATGTGGTATGGACACTTCAACCATACCACATTTCACTTCTCTATCAATCACATGCAAAATACACAGTACAGGACTTACTGTGGCAATGAGCTTGTCAACACAGTCGGGCGCCACGCTGTGGAGGTGTGTGAGGTGGAACTGCAGGTGGATCTTGTTGTTGAGCATGTCCTGGCATAATGGGCAGCGTAACATGGGCTGGACAGAGTGCTGCGTCATCACGTGCATTCTGAGACGATTCAGGTCTGTGTTGGTGAACTTGCAGTAGGGACACTGGTACATCTGGGTGGAGGTAGAGCGAGAAACAGAGAAAGGGGGAAGATTCACAGAGGGTTAATGGGGTGAATTGGGTGGGGTGGGTACAGTGAGCCTGCTTGAAAAGGAGCTGCAGATCAGGGGGAAGAGTGGGGCCCCCATCCCTCAAGCAAGCAGGTCCCTCTGATCACAGAGAAGTGTGCAATGCTGAGCACCACTGAGTCTTGGCACCCACTTCAAAGTGCTCTCATCTGTCAAATACTATATCGATTTTCCACCTTATACACAATTAGCAGTGCAACTGCAGCAGAAAGGCAAAAATATTTTAGCATATTTGGAGAAAAAAACAGCTTAATATAAAAAGGGTCAGAGAGCTAACTAAGTAACTAAATGACTCAATGTTACTAAAGTACTTTTTTTTACTTTTAGTTTTTTAACTGTGCAAGTTTTAGTCTTATAATGAGAGCTTGGTAATTGAGGATGAGATAACCTTTAGCAAGAAATTCAAAGAGTGTCATGAACATCTGAAGGCATTCATTTGAATAAAATTCTCTGTTTTTTTTTAACTCACCTGCTCCGCAGCGCTCTTCTCAGCTGTCCTGGGACGCTTCGAGGAGAGTTGGCTCTCTAGGGTCTCTGACCGTGAAGAGGGCCTTTTGGAGGGGACAGGTGACTCCGACTGGTGCCGCTCCAAGTGGCTGGACAATGCTGAACACATGCACATTTGCACAGACACACATAAACATGGAGGGGAGAAAGAGAAGAGAGCAGATATGTCAAGACAAGGTGAAGACTTGGCAGCCTGGGAGGAGGTCAGTCAATAACACTGGATAAAGAGCTTTGGAATGTCTTTTATATAACTGCATTTAATGGGAATAGGGCAGAGAAAGTGTTGTTATCTAACTCGTGTCTCCCATGCTGCTGCACAGCCAACATGCTCTGATGGGCTGCCTCTGTCAGTGTTGGCTTGTCAGGATATCATACAACACCATAAACAGATAATAAAAATATTAGTTTGCCACAGGGTGCAGCTTTAGGTTTCACACCACCACATATTTTCAGTCCACATGAGACAAGGTACACAAACACCTTGCGACCTCATCATACAGTAAGGAGGGTAAAGAAAATACAAATTGTTACTTTAATGACTTTTCCTCAGGTACGACTTATGTTTATAAGAGTTCACGGGTAGTCGTGTTTCACATACATGCAACGATCACGTCAGCTAATTTACAGTATTTTTCAAGTTATAGCCTTGTTTTCATTCAATAGTAACGGAATGTCATGATGTGATTAAAATGGTCCTGATTTTTGTAATGTGAACATATCAAGGAGCAAATTTAACAACAAAGCAAAGACTTTTACAAAAGCTTTTCAAATCTGGTACATTTTGTCCTTGTCACGGAAAAAAATTGCTGCAGGAAATGATTTTTTGATACCTGAACAATAGTCACACTTATGCCTCTCCAGAATTTGTGATCTGGTAATTCAAAGGGATCAAGACAGAACTGTTTAGGAGGGCCTACAATTTAACCCAGCTTGGAAAAAAATCCTCAGCTCTTTGTTTCCATAAGCAGGTGGATGCCAGTGAAATTCTCTGTTTGACCTGCATTTCTGTAACCTGCTAAGCCTTCCCCAGTGTGCTGTAGCTCTGTGCAAGTGGACTGTGACAAAGAAAAATAGGACAGCAAGATTATAAAACCTCTTTTCAACCCCCAAGCAAATCTGGATATCTCCTTAAAGCTAGGTTGCATACGACAACAAGCTTTCATTTAACTTGAAGATTTTCAGGACAAATAAAACATGCCACTGGGCTCAAAGATGACATCAGAGTGATGATTAGTCATAACCGAGCATATTTACAAGACACAGCCATGCTTTGGTGCTCAGTCTGTGGAACTGTAAAGAAAAAGGGGCCAGTCACTGTTGGGGGGCAGCCAGTCTTTGAAAAGATTTGCATTCTATGTAGTTACCTATAGATTTTCTCCAGTCCAGACACTGAATCACACAGCTAATCATGTTAAAGCAAACAACACGAATAAAAACAACAAAATAGCAAGTCTCTTTCTTTCTATATCTGCAGAGAAAGGCCTCATACAAACCAATTTGCAAGTGCAACACTTTATAAAGGAAGAAAAGAAATTAGAGTTGACACAAAGTGAGGCGTCACATTTAACACTGGGTTAAGCGGTGGTTCACAGAGGAGCTAAGTCCACATGGAGCCAGCATGGGGGGAGCCGCAGTGGCACTACGCTTTGTCACCAGTGGAAAGAATTCACTGTGAAACTTGAGGAGTTGTCTTGCCAACCCCTAACAAGCCCATAAAGAGTTAAATTTGGCCTGATTTGTACAGTCCTGGAAGGGCAAATTGAGAACCGAGGGCATTGGTACGGGAGGGGTGGTTTGGTGGGGGGTCAGGTTAAGCGGGGCTGACCACGCTCCTGCTCCAGACATTAAAATGTCAGCTCCAATCAGGACGAGGGCAGTTGAGCTGATTACCCAGTGGGGGACCTGGCTTTGGACAGAGCAGCCTGCAAGATCTCCCAGAGACATCGGGATCAGCCAGGGAGGCCCTATTAGGGTCCAGTCACAGTCAATCCTATTAAACACATCCGCCAATAAACAAAGGGAATGTTAAACAAAAGGAACCTCCCATTCCCTGACATTAACCTCTCAGTCATGGCACTGTCCTCGACAATTCATCCTCTTCAACTGCACTGCAGTCCACTCCTACTTACCCTGAACTCATCTCTCGAGGAAAACAAGAGCAGTCATCCGTGGTCACCTTCACATTTCAACAATCTGGTTGGTCGTGTGATCTTTCACACTATTTAGTAAAACTACGCAGATTATCAATTCGCCCTGAGATTAAGGGCCCTAATAATGATATGATAACGATACATTTTCTTTAACAACTCATTGGGCTATATTTCTGATGTTGCACTGTGAGTCATAGTCAGAATCAATCCCTGCATATAGTCCTTCTATCTCTCCTTCATCGGCTGATCCTACAAAGGAATCCAGAAATCTATGACATTCTTTCTGTCTGCCCCTCGATTTTCTCCACAACCACTCATCCGATCGACTCCAAGCCTCGCAGGTTCATTTCTGAGGATCCTGGGAAGTGAAGTCTTAACTGTGAAGTGTTTTGGATGATGCTTCTCGAGACCGTAACCCCACTCCTAACCTGGCATTTACTTTGAGCTGCACATGCTGTGACATCTAATGAGTTTGTAGATAAAACCTCCATCAAGCTAGGTTTTTTATAACACTGCCTTGCACAGACGAGCACATTTTTAATGGACATAAAGCATAGTTATAAGTTAACCATGCAGCTATTTGGTGATTTCGTATTATACATTTCACAACTATTTTCCAACTCATGGGGCATGAACAGAAGATGGCAACACAGCCACATGGTAACCTTAACCCAACAACATCTGTTAAAACTATTCATATCAGATCAAATGCCTGCCTTTTTTTGGAAAGAAAAAACAGAATCTTAGCTTCCACTGAATTTGTACACGGAAAGAAAGAAACAAATAGCAATTTTCTTGAGGATGAAACGTGTGTGTAATTTCTGCTTCCTGAGAATAACTTACCTTGTGCTACTAACAAAGAAGTTCGGTGAAAAAAATAAATTCTGTCATGAGCAGGGCTTGTGCTGAAGCCATAAAGTGCATACATACAGTACACAGAGAAAGCATGGACTAAGTAGACACAAGTATCCTCTCAGCCTGATGATTAAGCGGATAAACATAATTGATCATAAGTATATTCCACTTCCACAATTACTCAATTAGCACCAGAGAGGTGAAACAAGTGGCTGTTTATGGTAAGGCACTGGAGAGCTGCTGTGAAGGGGCCCAACCCAGCGTTCTCGCTCAGGATGTTTTATATTTATGTGTGAGAGACTGAGAAAGTGAGACAGCGAGGGGGGACCGACGGAGGGCTGGGGAGGCTTACTCAGACGCAGTCGCTCGTCACGGCCAATTAAGACTTCATAAATCTGATCAATCGCAGTCTCCTGAGAATCCTACACCCTGACACCATCACCGGCACTGTGACTAACATCCAACTACTGTATCCTGTTCTACTTTGTCAACGGTGATAAAAAAAATGACCGAAACATTGGAAAGGTGGGAATGAAATAGAGAATAACTCGCGTGTATGTGTATGTGTGTGTGTGTGTGCGCGCGCATGTGTGAGCGATAGAGTCGAACACGGCAGATTGGACACTGGTGTCAGAGCATAGTTGCTCACACATGATAGACATGTATTGACAATATGAGCTGCTGATCAGAACCAAAACCCCTGTTGGAGCCAGGTAAAGGAGTATTACAGGACCAATGTACTGTCTGGAAAAAACAGACAGTGACTCCCTAGTGAGATATACCATGGATGTCTATGGACGTGTAGTTTTCCTTTATGATTTTGTACATGGTGGGGGAGCACACAAAAAATATCACCATGGTGACATTGTTAAAATATTGGAAACATAATAACTGCAGTTATTAATATATAATACTAAAATACTCCATCTGGCCAAGTTACTTTTGAAGTTACACAATTTAAGAACTTACTGAGTGAAACTAAAATGTCAGAAAACACAAGTTGAATTATGTATTCAAACCTCAGTGGTTGGTCAGTGCTCATCCTGTTCATGTGTAGACGTACACAAAGACCCCTCTCCTCTGTCAGTGACCTTAATATCTGTCAGGAGTCTGTTACCCTGACCTCTTCATGCCTGGTCATTAGACAGAGCCCCCATCCACACCAAACCTCTTCTGATAGATACACAGGGTGGGCTTTTGTTTGATAGCACAAAAGGCAGAGCAGGAGTGGAGCAAAAAAACAAAAACCCAAGAGTCAATTAGGTGATTATTAATTCATGTCTCTTTTCCGTAAACCAGAGGCTTTTCTGCTGTCGAGTCCCGTAAGTGAATTGGACTTTGGCACCTTGTCTCACCTCCCAAAGCTGCACTGTATTATTCAAGCAGCAAAGGGGCTGTCAGCACACAGCAATGGTCTTTGGAGCAATCACAGCCTTGTTGTGCTTTCAAGTGGAGAAAAAGATGGCTGCTGGACAGAGTGACGGACACAGCACAGACTGAATCAACCACAACGGGTGAGAAATCTCCCCAGAGTGCTATCATAGCTGCCATTAGTCTGCTTTGTCCTTAAGAGAGGTTCTACATACCCTAAATTATGATTTACGGTTAAAAAGAAATATGTAAAGTGGACTATGGTGAAAAATAATCCTATTGTTTGTGAGGGGAACTCCCCTCCTACTCGCTGACATGGGGTCCCCATCATCTCCGGAGCCACTGCCCCCCTCATTACCACAGTTCCTGGTCTTGCCTTGGCAGCTTCAGGCCTCCGGTTATAAAAAAAAGAAAAGAAGCAGAAGCTATCATCCAGTTTGTCCAAGCCAGCGAGGCTGCATAGCTTAACAGTCACTTTGCCCAGAACAGCCACAGTCTGCCAATCACTCTAAACTCAAACTCGCACCACGATTCCCCTGCACAGTGAAACACAAGGGCGCTCAGCGGTACACTTTCTGAAAAGTGTGTCCTCTGTTCCCCAGCTCCCAAAAACCTTTCACCTTCACAACACCGAGGGCTTCCGTCCGACAGCCTTCTCCTTCTTGCACCACTGAAAATCCTCACCTCTATTCCCTCGGCAAGTTGGTCATTAATAGCGAGATGATTCAACTCCCCCAGTGCTACAAGTCATTCTCTTTTAATACTATGCTAACAATGTCTGAATATTGTCTTTTCTTTTTCCTATTCCTACGCAGGATATTTAATCTACAGCCCGTGTCAGAGCCTAGAGCAATAAGGCGCAGTGTGCCATTTCATCTGGTATTTCTCAGATAATTATTCTGCATTAATAGAGAAAACTACTACTTTAGGAAAAACGGAAACCTGATATTGAGGCAACATATGAAATCACAACATATTATTTACTTGTATCTATGTTTTATGTCTGTTTAAAATGTGTCTGTCTGTTCAAGGCATTGTTACAACAACAAAAAAATCGATCGAACAGAAAAAAAAACAGGGATTTCTGGATTCATGAGTAGGATGTCCATATTTTGCACTTAAGGAACTAAACTGTGCAGTATAAGAGCAAGTGACATAGTGTCAGAGTATTAGGCAGTCTAACGACATGACTGCAAGAAAGGCCAAGCCAGGGTGAAGAAATTTAGACGGGTTATTAATTAGCAGAAGCTTTAATAATTTCCAGGCCAGTGAACAATAGTATGACATGACGTTCACCTTTACAGGACGCTCAGACACACAGCGCTGGTGCTCGACCATTAGACACCTTGTGGTAAAACCCATAAACACTGAGCTTTCAGGGAGTTGGCTCACAAACAAGGACAATTTATGGCCTATTATCTTCAAAGACAAAAGGAATTATAATTTGAGGGATGACAAGCACTCGAAGGACGTGATATGAATATGTAAACATTTTCACTGCTGTCCCCTGATTTCTTATACTACTTAGGGTTTAAAAGCAATAACAAATCACCAATGCACTGAATGTCCCCCAGCTTAAAAGTAACAATAACATAAACTTGAATAATTTGATTGTAACTAACCGTGAGCGGGCAATTTCGACTTCAGCCCCAGCTAATGTTAAATCTACATATCTGCACCATTATGCGGGGAACAATTTATAACATTCGGTGTGTCTGCTCCTGGGTGAGCAACACCAGAGGACGAACAGTAGAGCACAGTCAGCCCCGAGCAGACTGCAATGCCCCGGTGCTGCGTCTAGGGGATGCTAATCATCACGTTCGATACACAGACAAAATAAAGTATCCAGAGTGTGCCACACAGCATCGGCTTCCCCAACACACAGCACACCTGAACGGCTCCGTCTGCATGTTTAAGCACATCTGCACAGATGTGGAGCCATAAACACACACATCTGGAATAAGCTCACCCAGCTGGTTCAGTCTTCATTTAAACAGTTTCACACGTCTAGTGTCAACTTTAAACTTTTTTTAGGCTTCTCCGTGTGAGGATCGACTGTACAAGACTCGAGAAACACAGCACAGGGTTGGAACATCCTGCTGAGAAAGGTGCCAAGCAACCAGTTTCTGTCACAGTCAAATTAATATTTTAAACAATGTGTATGGGCATCTCATTACAGATAATTCACTGTTGCTCTTGGAAGTCTAAAATTAACGCTCATTACCTAATCATGCCTATCATCATTATCAAAACAACACTAATGCTGTGGACGTTCAGTCTCTATTACACCAAGGTTTAATCATGTATGAATTTAAATTTAGATATTTTTTTAATAAAGCCCAGTGTGAGAAGTTAAAGCAACGTTTTGGGGCATAATGACTAAAATGTGCACTCTTTGCACACAGACTCTGTAAAAACAGTGTGCAGCAGCTAATTGAATGCTAAATTGGAACTGCACATGACTTTTAATTGGTGCTTCAAAAATACTCCTACACACTTGTGCCCTAAAATCAGAAACATTTAAAACCAAAGCTAGCGAAGACAAAGTCCTACATGGTGGTATACTATATAGAGCTGATCAGGTAAATGGATATGTTTGAGTTAAATATTAAAAACATTTCAAACTATTATTATGTCATCAGAGGTTGTTCTCTTGGGTTTCAGAATATCAGAGAAATGTAGTTTACCTCTCTAGTCGTTACCTTTTTGTCTAATTATGAGTCCGAGTCTGATCTTAGTAAATGGATGACCCAGCCTGAAATACAATTTTTCCCCTCCCTCCCTCCCTCCATCTTCCATAAATTGAATGTTCGGACAGAGGTATGAACATAATTATTTATCAAGCTCAATTTCAGAGGACTAACCATCCTCCAAGCACTAGAATGGAGACACAATTTCTCTCTCCCTCTCCCCCATCTTCCTACAAAGGGACCCCAACTTTCAATACAAGCTCTGTCATACATTTATGTTAAGTATGTCAAATCACATTGTGCACAAGTCTGCAGGTGTAATAACCCCCTCCCCCTCTTTCTGCTCTCTTCACCTTCCTATCTCCCCTCTACTCACCACCCTCCTGCCTTTCTCCTTGCTGCATCTCCATACATTCAGCTGCTGCATAAACACACCACCTGCTTTAATGAAGGTGAGGATTCTGTTCCAATGCAGGAGCTCTTGCCTTTTGCTGGTTCCGTTTCCAGAAAGGAAGGTGTGGAGAAAGACGAAAGGGGCTCATGGCTGCCCATTTATGCATATTTCATACCTAGCTTTAAAAAAAATGACCCTCTGAATTACTAATCATGCCGGATGATTAAATTGTAGTTACCGCCAACATGAACTTCATTGCGCAAATACATTAAGATTTTAGTATTACATTTACTTGTATTTTCCTCTTTCAATATATATCCCTGTGATAATATACTGCATAATATTGGCTGTAGGGTTGGAAGCATATGACATCTACATATGTCTAAATGCATGCATATATATACAGTATACGCATTATCTTTGAGATATATAAAAAAACAAAACAACAACACCCGAATAATGAAGGCATCTTTCAAGAGATGACATGCCAAATACATATGCATTTTACAAAGGCTCCTGGTGTACCTCTAAATGATTTTAATGAATACTGAGGAGCTGTGAAACACGAAAGAGGAAATAAGATTGACAGTGGCTTTAAAAAAGGAAGAAGTCTTTTTTCTGTGTTCGCTAATGCCGTCTGTCTGACAGTGACTGTCATTTGTAAAGGAACAATGTTGTGCTCTTTTCCAACAGCTACATGACAGCGATGAGAAGAAATACTTCAGTAGTTCTAATGATGGACCTCAGAAACAGCTCATCCCCAGACAGTGGGAGAATGAGCACCTTTCAGATAAATAACAGGTTGGCCAAGACGCCCGTGCACCATATTCAAACATACACACCATCTGTGTATCTACTGTACAAACATCTTCAGACAATCACAGGCCCAAACAAGTGCTCCTCTGTTTACCAGACACATTGTGAGGTCTTCCTCGCTTCTTCCCGACAAGACAGGTTCCCTGTGCCTGCTCTGAATGGGCATTGTATTCATCAATCACAAAAAGTTTGAGGTACAAAAAGCGACCCCTTCCATTAAACTAGAGCTGTCTACCTTTCGCTGACAACACAGCCCTGAACCCACCACCCCAACCCACCCACCTTTTCACTGACATCAAACAGAACCTCAGACCTGGTTCCCTAATGCACATGCTATTTTTAACTAAGCGTTTCTAATAAGCTGCTGGGAAGCTGTAAATTTTTCATATGCAAGCACATATTTCCTTTGTGAAAACACAGAAACACACTTATTTGGTGATTAGCGACTGACAGAGGGGAGGAAAGGAACTGAATATGCTTGTATCAAATTGCATGCCTTTCAAAAAGGAGGAATCCTAATGCGAGGAGTCGTCTTCCTGTGCACCACAGGTATGAGTGAATTATTAATCGGCCAGCTCATTTTAATGCTTTTTAAAGTGCTTTATTTTGATGTGCTAAAACATACTTTTAGCCATATTCAGTCAGGCATGCATATCATTATTTCTTCCATCAAAGAAGAGTGTCGCCCTTTCAAAGAGCACAAACAACTCAGCCTCATTTAAAATAGAAGTTCGAATATCAAAGACATTTTACAAAGGCTGGGCTTCAAACACTATGATGAAGTTTTTTTCCCCTCCACTTTATAAAAAACTTAGGTATGCAAAAGGTCTGAATTGTTTTCCAGCTTTTAACCTGACTAGTGTAAATCAAAACATCCTGCAGTAACACAAGAAGTTAGACAAGTGAGAAGCATCTATCCAGGCCTGTTACTGTTCAGTATCATTATTATCAGAAATCCTTTCTATTGAATAAGAGATGTCTCAACTGCCAGCATTGTTTTTTTCCAACACAGGCATGCAAAGTCAATTGTGCATAACAAGAAAAATGTAACTAAATTTAATTTACACTGATGATGTCAGTAAACAAAAGCATTGTATATGATTGGATGCATTGATGCACACACAATGTACAGTATGTGGAGAGAAAAAATCATGTCGTAGACTCTTGCCTTTAATTTGAGTCCGGTTAAACTTGTGTCTGAGACACGTTTCGTTAACATGGAGGAGATAAAGTTGGGCAGCCGTGGCAACTATTTCTATCTTTTACGTATCTATTGAAAAATAGATAGATAGTTTTACCACACAGCATCAGTGTTATCAAATGAACACCAATTTGTTTGGATACATCACTACAATTGTTCCTGCAAAAATATTAGCAACAGAATAACCAACAAGAAAATTACAACTGCTATAAGAATCTTAAAATGATTCTTGCAGCAATGCCATCATCCCTCATAATACAAAACACTCCTTTTCAAACCACATAATGTACAGCACTATTCAAAAAGCTGTTAATTTTTTTTCTTTTTACCACGGCCCACAACGTGAAAAAGAAAATACACACATCCATGTTACCATGAACTCAAGGTTGACAATGTATCACTGCTGAGCCATTCAAACTGCAAACATCCTCTAATTTGAAAATGATTTGATCCTAAAATGATCAAATGCTTTCTTTTTTTTATGTAGCTGCAGCCTGCCCTTGGCCAAAGATTGTTTAGGCCTAAAGCTCCTCCCCTCAGCCTTAAGCCCAACCCCCTGCCTAGGAGTCACCACCTGCGCCTTTCACACCAGCACCAGATAAAAACACCCTGATCTGATAATATTAAACACCGGTAAGTGTTGTGTGTGTTCTTGTGTGTGCAAGAGGTAAGACTGAGGAGAAGGCAGTGCTATCACATGTGCATGAACACACATGGCTCAGCTGGAGTTACGCATAGAGGCCTTCCTCTTCACATGCACCTACTGAGCAAAGACAAAACACGGGTCACGTGGCACCAGAACATATTACCTAAATTGACAGTGTATCTAAAGGGATTTAATGCCTGGAAACCTGAAGCATGGAAGAGCAGCCCATGAAAGTAGAACTGGAATTAGGGAGTCCTTGGGATGGAGAGTTTGATGCTCAGAAAGGCTGTCAATATTTTTGTTAAAATGTGTAATTTAATTAGATGCCAGGCCTCTTGTTCAGGGCCATTCAAGAGCAGGGCCACGTGTTTCCTGTGAATAATAGTCCCTCAAATATGTGTGGTGTAAATATTGGCCTTACCTGTCCCTTTGGTGAGCTCCTTCTCCCCCCCACTTTCTCTGTCTTTGGTTTGGTCCTCCTGGTCTGTGGTGGTCTCACTAGCAGCCTCCACATCCTCGCTCAGCTCTCCTGAAGGGGGAGGGAGGACGGGATATGTAAATCACCACGCCATCAGAATTGGTGGAAGCACTTAAAGGGACGGCAGCGTTTTTTTCTATAGGAGCTTGCAACAATTACATTTGCTGACACACAGTTGCAAGGCTAGCAGACAAAGAGGGCAGAATCTGCTTTCTGCTCTGTGTCCTGCGCTGTCTGATCATCACTGTGAAATTCATTTTGACAAGAATTACAAAATATGGGTTGAAGTGTAGAAAAAATATATTTATTATTACTATAATAATTATTATTAATATTATTATCATAGTTGTTGTATTGAGAGTTAATTTATTATGTTTCTCAGCGTATTTATGACCATGACTCATATATGGCTTATTCTGTTTAAAGTGGACATTAAACTGAAAAAAGCATATGGAAAAATAATTGTGAGGACAGTATCCTTCAAGAGAAAGACTTTATACAAGACAAGCCCCCATTCTCTTTCTCACACACATGAACACACACACACACACACACACGTTACTGTCCCCTGCTGCAATCTGCTAGGTTACTTACCAACAATGCAAGACTCATTTCACTTCTTCCGTGCGACTATTGCCAAGAAGAAAATCATAAATATTTAAAACTTCAAAGCCACAATTCATTTTGTTTTTTCTGCCAAGTCAAAGGCAGAAATCCCCTGTAACCACCGTAAAAGCCTCAGCTCAATATATCAGGCCATTTAGGAGCATTGAAGTCCAAACAATGGATATCCGATAATGCCATTTGTAAGTAACACACAGAGGAAAAGATAGCAAAAACAGATAATAAAAAGGGCATCAATCTTGTTTATTTCCCTACAGTGCCCCCTTAACATTCCCTTTGCCTGTTAAGTTTGTTTAAAAGTAGTGGGCCCTGCATGCAACAGCATTGATTTGACAACAGTAAACTAGGCCGCAGTCAATAGGCCCTATCAGCTATTACACAAGTCAGCTAATTCTCAGCAAATGTACTTAAATGCTCTTTGGAAAATGCTTTCATGCTCAGGTCTCTAGTCTATGAGCTATTGATATATTGACAATGCTACAACAGCTACTGAAATATCCTGTTCAAGTATTCAGCCCTGCAGTCATCACACATCCAATCTTAGCTCACCACATGACAACCCACAGC
The DNA here is from genome assembly GCF_022379125.1 of Scophthalmus maximus. Taxonomy (NCBI): domain Eukaryota; kingdom Metazoa; phylum Chordata; class Actinopteri; order Pleuronectiformes; family Scophthalmidae; genus Scophthalmus; species Scophthalmus maximus. Next base: position 12,697,776 of record NC_061518.1, read on the forward strand.
CAAAACCACTTTTATGATGGCGCATTATCCCCAACACTCACTGTTTATCCCACCAGTTATGAAATATTACATACATTGAATATAGAGTTGTCATTGTGTTCTCGTAGTCTGGTGTGTGTTATTATCACCGATGCACTTTCATCTCACTCATTCATCGCTGGCTATTCTCACAGACCCCTTCCCAACGCCAGTTCTTACTCAGAGATAGAATATTCAACATTTAATTTTCCGCTGAACGGGTAAAGAGAGATGCCTAATGCAAATAAGTCAAGTTTATAAATTAAATCTGCATAAAATTGAATAGTTTTTTTGGGGGGGGACATTTCATTCTCTGCTTCATATGTGAAAGAAAGTCAACTTGAGTCTTTTCCTCAATGGCTTGAAATCCTTTTTCTTTAAGTACATTTAACTTTATTCCTTGTTAATTCACATTATAGCTACAAAGATATTAGAGGTGTTTAGTACCATAAATATAATTACATTAATCTGCACAAAAGTGCAAGCGGGGTCATTTGAAAAAAAAAAGTCAATGGAAAACACAGGATCCTCCATTTCCTGCCTGCTGATCAAATGCTAGGAAACAGCTGAGCAGAGTGATGTTTGTATGGACTGTGTTGTTACACATCACTGTTATGACAATACATGATCCCACATTTGAATAAAGATATGTAAAAGGGACGAGTTGATTTAACTGTTCCCAGGATCCCACATAGTGAATGTGTTTTGTTCTTTTATTTCTAACCATGTTTCTATTATGTTTCCAAGGCAACCCATGACATCCATCCAGCGCAGCCCATCCCGTGCTGGTGAGGCAGATCTTAAACATTTCCAGAAAACCAGAAATCTGCTGCCGAGCCCCAAAATCCCATCTAACTCCCGCCTGCATAAATCTCCACAACTGCACAGGAATTAGGATACTGTACAGCTGCATAGGTGCTCCGATTACAAAATAATCCCTAGGTAAATTTTTCCACCTTTAAAAAAATGGGGCAAGATGTCATTTTGTAGCCATGTGACACTAGTAGTGGGACTAATTCCCCACCTACACATTAATACACACTTTGTACTTGAACATCACTGTGACAGGCAGCCACATTTCTAATGCCATTCAGCTTCCTTCTTCCCACCTCTAATTTCCCAAACACATACTGTACATGTGCACTCATATTTCTTTTCTTCCATGTATTTTCAATACTTTTTTTTTAGCTGTTTAATCAACGTATATGACACTTTTAGCACACACAACACAGAGCCCTATCCATAATTTATGCAGAAAAGAAGACATTTAATTCCAGGAGCAGTGTTACATCTTAAAGTGGCAAATGGCTTTGCCTATTTCTTGTCTCATCTCTAACGATATTACGGAATGATTAAAGCCAGGCTGACCATAATTAATGAAAGGTCATGAGTGGCCCTAAGAGTAGGATGCAAATGGAAGAGACACTAAAACTGTAGCCATAGATTAACTCTGAAAATAGATGAGGAGAAACACTCAAAGCTATGGCAGCAGGCCATTTCTAACCCAAATTTCAGAGATGTAAAGGACAATAGCCTGAAGGTTGTCTTCTAATTAATTGTCTTCATTAACCATCCTTATACAATGATATGAAACAGTTCCATTAATCTAATCATGCGAGCTGAATAAGCCCATTGCCGACACAGAGATTACGCTCATCTGTTCTGAGCATATAAATATCAGCTTTGCTCTGCCAGTCAGTCAGCGGGGACAGTCCATGGGCTCTCTGTTCCAACATCTTGCAGAAAAGCCACACACAGGAATACGCTCACCCTCACACACACCATCTAGACGCTTAGTAGTCCTCCCCTCTCGCGTTCTGCCAGGGAATGCAGAGGCTTAATCAGGCCCATAGGTGTCACTCTCTACAAGCTGGGAGAGTGCTATACTTGCTCACACGCATTAATGAGGTGCAGGGGGGAGGGGGAGGAGGAGGAGGAGGAGGAGGGGGAGGGGGACGAGCAGCAACAGACAGAGACACACGGGTAAAAGGGAAAAGGGAAGAAATATGTGGAGATGACAAAAGCAGATGCTATGCAAGAGGCGTCCGGTGAAGATGAGACACTGGAAATGGCGAGATTACCTTCAGACGAGAGAGAGAGCAGCCTTCCTTTCCCCTGAAGAGCAGTGATTACACTAATGCTAATCAGACTGACAAGCACAAACGGCCTAATAAATAATTGATGGTAACCACTGCACTTTCCAGTATTCCTTCCCAGACTGTGGAGAAGAGCAGCAACAAGTAATAGTCACTCTAGATATCTTTTACTAGGTCAGGCTCCTCCTCCATCCTCGGCCTCGGCAGAATACACTGCTATGATGATAACGGCCTTTCTTTAAGTACAGAATACTTGTCCTACCTGAGAATGGCTCCAGTGTTCTTCAAACAGTAGCTATAGTACAAGATGATGACAATAATAATATTACAGAATCTTTGTCTATCTCTCTTTGTCCTGGGGAACCAGCACAGGGGCTGAGATGAGCTTCTCTCCTCCCCGGCTCTCGAGGACTGGGAGTGAGGGCTGAGCCCTGCTCCTCTCTGGGCTCTTGTGTGGAGCTGCATGTGTGTCTATGTTCTCATTACTATCATTATGATTATTTAGGCTGTTGTTATCATTTTAACCAGGTGTCACAAGACCGCACTGTAGATCAGAGGTGCGCTCTCCCCGCTTTATCCAGGGCTGGACAGCTTCCTTTTCTTTGGCACTGCACTGTCGGATAAAAAGCAATCTTATTTCACACTTCACAGACTCTATCTTTTCTCGCCTACCTCTTCTTTTAAAAAATCCCCCTCTTGCTCCCCCCATCATCCCTTGCACCCCTTCCTTATATCAAAGTTGCCCTGACTCTAGACTAGAGGGTGCAAAATGAAAGTGACAGGAGGGTACCACGGGACAATGAGACACAGGACCCATGCTGAGGGCTTTCATGCATTGTCCGCTCCTCATATCAGCACCTCTGTGCCCCATATGCAAGACCCCTTTTTAAAGCACAACACACAGGAAAATACTCCCACCCATCATAACCCCCCCCCCGTCTTCACACACACACACACACACACACACACACACACACACACACACACACACACACACACACACACACACACACACACACACACACACACACACACACACACACGCACACTCCCGCCTTGAGTCCTCACAAGCTACCTCTCATAAAACCACAACATAGAAAAACATGACCACAACCTGGCCAGAGACAAGGCGGGCTTTTGCTCATGAACAACCAATAAACCACATGTATCGGCAACCATAATGGTCACAGAGTATAAAGCAGAATTTAAATGTGGACACGGGTAAAACGTCATTTTTAAATGACTTGCAAAACAGTCAAGACATTCATACTAACATGTAGACACCGATTGTCTTTACGTATTCCAGTTGTAATATACAGTAAAAAATGTGAGCAGTAAATAATCAAAACACTGGCTGAAACAACACATAATTGCACATCAGAATCAACACAGCAAAATGTAAGAGACCAAGCTCTAGGTCTGCCACATGCACAAAAAAAGAAAGAGAACCTGTCACTTCTTTTTCTCACTCGCTCTCTCCCACACACTTCACGTTTTTGAAAGGAAAGAAGCTACCTCAGCGCTGCTGGTCGGAGTTACATGTTAGATTCCTGACCTGTCTATGGGGGGGGGGGGGCTGGCCTCTCCCTGCTGGCCCTGCTGTGACCTCAGGATCTAAATGTGAATGAATACTTTGTGTCTCCATGGGGCTGAGGGCAGGATGGGAGGGTGTGGGGGGGTTTAGCAGAGGAGGAGGTGCAGGAGATGGAGGAGGGGTACGGGGTTAGGACAGCTAATAACGAAAGAAAGAAAAAAAAAACTTAAAACAGCAAGTTAATCACAAACAGCAGTGATAGCTCACACTGCCATAGAACAATATCGCAGCCCCCTCCTCCACTACTCCACTTCTCCCCCGGTGGTGCCTGCTCATCAAACCAGCCTCAGAGGTCTTCCACAAAACACTACATTTGAGCCCCCTTGCCTTTCAAAGTCACTGGCCATTTTAACGGACGCTCAGTGCATCCAGGTCCCAGAGAGTCCCACACAGAAGTTTTGTTTTTATATACAATTATTTAGCAGAAAATACATTACATAATAAAACTGCTTTTTTGTGGTCTTGACACTTTAGTAATTTAGGAAGTGTTTTTGAGCACCATGAAATGTATTAATTTTCCCTAAAGTGTAACCTCGTGGGAAATGGTACTAATTAGAAATACTTCTCGTGATAATGGCATGTTTAGATACATTACAAATAAAGTGAGAGCCGCTCCAGTTCTTTAATCTTTGTGTTTTACTTGAGTGATAAAGGAGATGAGGATCTAGGTTAATGTGCCTACACAGGGAGTAAGCATTCAGGGACTGCTCATGCTTCTGCCCCAGCTGACTCACACTCACACACACACACACACACACACACACACACACACACACACACACACACACACACACACACACACACACACACACACGCGCACACACACGCGCACACACACGCACACACGCGCACACACACGCGCAGTGACTTCCTTGAATGTCGAAGATGATGGCGGCTCACCAACACATATTATGTCCACAATGGAGGATGCAGGCTGTGCATTTCCCTGCTAGGATGGTGAGCTAAAAGCCTGGACGGGGGGCAAAAACATCACTGGGCAGTGCTCTTCCATCTACTCTGCCTGAGGGACACTGCTCTGCACAAAAAGTCACTCTGTCTCCCCCCCCCCCCTTGTCCCCACATTCATGCTTGTCGTCTTCCATTGCTGCCTCCTCTTAAATCAACCTCCTGTTATTAATGCATCTTTTTCTTTTTTTCCTCCAGCTCGTATTACAATGCCTTCACCTATTTGCAGCTATTCAAAGGGACCAAACAGAAGTAGGGTGGGTTGACGGAGTGTGGGGGTGGCTCAAGGGGTAAAAAAAGGAAAGAAAAAAAAAGCATCACCACTGTCATGAAGGGCAATCGCATCAACTCTGAAATATTCACCAGTGGGTTGGAAAATGCGATGGTACAGTTATGACAGGCAGACAGGCAACCCCCCCCCCACTCTAGCCCACAGCCCCCACCCCTCTCTCCATCAGGGCGGAAGCATGGTGGACACTCTGAATATGTATAACCCGGAAAATGTATTGATTTTTCATTTGGCAAAAAAGGGACACAAAAATCACATAACCTGAAACTGTCACAGCTCTTTTGTTCATAGCTCATCTCTCCTGATGTTTGGCTTTTGCCACAAACTCTCTTTAATTACCAGGTACAGGGAGCTTCAGAGCCTTTCTCCACAGAGACACAGCCACATACAGCCTGCTGGGCTTAACAAGACAGCCCACATCTATTATATATGACATAAACCCAGCAGCTTTTGTTTCATATCTGACTAATAAGCGCACTGAATATGACTATACCCACAGTTTGTTTTGTTATTATACACAAGATACGGCGCAAAAAGCTTTCTTGATGAAAACCTTGAAAATTAGAAAGAATATATATACCATGAGTATACCACGCCAAAAATAGAACTTTCATATAAAAAAACTAATGCTACATGGTCCCAGCATTTATTTGATGTGCTTTTCTGAAGCAGTTCTGCTTAACACTAAATGTATCGATCCAAGTTTCCCAGGTAACAGGCAGGTGCCTGTATGTTTGTCTGAGTGTGCACACTTGTGTATGTGTATGTCCATTAACAGGTACTTATCTGTTTATCTCTCCTTTTAGGCACTGCAGACCAGTACAGTGGACTGTCTGAAAAAGATCTCTGCCTGTCGATTTATTGAATGCACCATTTGCATATCTTTGTAGTGCATCCATCTGCCTGTGGACTGTTCTGTGGAGGTATTAGCTCAGAAAATCAATGTTGCCATGGTTGGATGTATGTAGCGCCTACCTCGGCGCGTGTTAGGAGTCCGGCTCACAGCTCCCACATGGCTCCTATTTACGTGAGTCCTGCCGGCAGAGGCTTTCCTGCCGATTATTCAATCTTTGTAAACTTAAAGTACACAAACACATTTCACAGCATGCCCCTCCAGAGCGGGCTGGGTTGCCATCCTACTCGATGGTCGTCCTGCCTCCCTGTCTCCATCCGGAGCCCTCTGCCTGACTCGCTGTTTGTTTATGAAAGCGTGTGTCGAGATAAAACAGAATCTGACAAGGTTATGAATACCAATTTTGCTAATCAATTTTATTTAACATATAAAATGTAGGGTATCATTGATGTGTTTGCTCTCGAAAGTTTAATGGTCTGATAAGTTGTGATGTTTCAGGATAGTTGAGAGGAGAGGTGGAGGATGGTTGGGTGATCTTTAACCTTATTTATTACACTTTTTTATTGGTTAAATCACACCGCTGTACAGATATATACGGAGACAGTGTGGGTAGGGACGTTACAATGGATATGAATTTTTCTACTAGATACTGCAGTGGATACACTGGCCAACTTTTCTTCTAACAACCACCTCGGCTGGTTGCTCATAGCTAATTGCTAAAGAAATCCAATGATTACGCAGCGCAGCACTTTAAAACATCCATGAGAGTGCCACCACTTATTGGGGGGAAAAAACCTACTTGCTACCTCCATCCATTCTGTTTCTAATACAAATCAAACACAGTGCGCTTTCTCTCACCATTTGTCTTCCTTTCTGTTCCTCTTTGCATAGCCCATCCATTACTTTCACATGAAATATGAAAAGGCAATATCCTCTGTGTGTTTGTACTGAAGCGTAATGCGATTGTGTTGTCATTTATAGGAAATAATCGCAAACCCCTCTTTCATTTTCCAGTTCAAATAACCATGAAAAATTAGCCTTCAATGTCAGGCAGGACAACAAAGGGATGCAAACAGACTATTGCTTCACCACCGCGCTTGACATTTCTCCTTAATAGGAAAACGGGTGGTTGTTTCTATCTTTCGTTTTCAATCTTTTTCTTTTTCTAACCTCATCTTTTCCCTAATTAAAAAGTTCTGGACTCAGATCTTTGTAAATCTTTCCTGCGTGTTTTTCAGAGTGGAGGGTCCCTATGTTAGGGAGGATTAGAAAACTGGTCCCGTGCACATTGCGCCCTGCTCATTAGCACCCCTACCCCTATCTGCCAATGGCTACCGTTGGAGGGAGATGTCGCCAGACAAACACTATGGGGCCTAGGTCGCCGTGACTACCGTCCAGCAGCCTGATAGATAAATAATTCAAGAGCTATCAGACTCCCTGGCAGCAGAGCAGTCTCAAGAACACACACTTAGGACACAGCTTGTAAAAGCCTTTCTAACTGATCAGCATTTAGCCCTTACAAATGATGTACAACCAGATGTCTGTACAAGACCCCATACAATTAGCAGTAGTCAGAGGATCCTTTTAATTTAGAGAAATCTTTATTTTCAGTGTGAGCAGCAAAGTAATGGTAATTGCTTTCCGTATTACTGCCATTAAAGGCTTAATAGGCAGGTTGTTTTCCACTGTAATTATGTACAAAATAATCAACCGACTTTGCAGTGCAATTATTGAAAATGCATTTAACCACGTTTATTTTATTTTTTTGCTTGCAACAATAGGCAGAGAGAAAGAGAACAAAAGTGAATATCAATTCTGCATCCACTGATGTAGTCGTGGGTGATTATCAAGGTGGGCATGTAAATATTTGAGGTTATTCTGAGGTTTTGTCTCAATCCAAAAGGAACTATATATATATATATTAAAAAAAAAACATTTACTTAGGGAGTCATATCCATTTCTTTCATATCTAACAAAAACATTGATGCTAGATGCCACAGAAAGCCTAAAACAGCTCAGGTCAGCACCTTTCTCTGGGTTATGAGGAATTTCTCTCTTTGTGTCTTTTTTTCCTCTGACTGCTGCTTGTTGCTATTTCGACTGAAGAGAGAGGAGACTTGAGTAACACCCAAACAAAATTACACAACAAAATAACACAGAGATGTCTATTCAAATACTGTGTTATTGTTTTCCTAACATAATGCTTTATCCTTATTTGCATACTTTAAAAACTGGATTTCATCCGGCAGTATGGCTTGTGATGCATACAATGACATTTCCTCTCAAAGGCTAATGAAAATGACTCCTCATGCTATTAGCTGCTCCTTTATTCACTTCTTGTAATGTATTAATTTATTATGACATAATTCTGGCAGCATTATTTATTTATTTCATAATGTGCACACCTTACAATCTTAATTACAAAATAGACTGAGATGAGACAGATGATGAGCTGTAATGCACCAAGTCAACCACCATTTAAACTAGTTATCCACCTAATCTCAGTGGTACATCCAGACTGTATTAATCTGACAAATCAGTATTCAAAATTGCTTTAGGCTTTCAATTTTACCTGAGATTTTAAAATGACTCAGAATGACGCTTGACATAGCAGGCCTACACAGTTCAGCCCTGCACGAGGGCTCTTTTTTTCCCCTTTATCTTTTTTAGCTGTTAAGTTTATACAAATGACTGGTTCTACCGCTTGTTCAGTTGAGTGTACCCTCTCAGAGAGGGTCACATTTTCTCTCTTTCTAACCGCATTTTGATGATTGTTTATAGTTAGAAAATAGGTCTATCCACACGACATGAAGCTATACACTTTAAAGGCTTGTGCATTGCACATATTAAACAGATGTGCAGAGATGTACACTCTTGGCTCGGCTTTTGCCGGATTCTTCATGAACATGTCACGACACTGTGGAAGTGGGCTGAAAGCTCCTGGAGGGGTGGAAGTGTGCTGCCCACTGAGCGGCTCTCCAGAGAAGGAGACTTGGAGTGATTACAGTCAAACACTGCTGCTCAGTTATCTTTGGCTCACCCACAGGAGAGGGAGAGGATGAGAAAGAAAAAGGAGAAGAAATGGAACTGATGATGTGACTAAAACCACGGGCCAGCTGTTCTAAAATGACCAAAATGACTAACATGTCCGATAGTGTTACATTTACCCATTGCTTTGAAAAAAAAGAATACCCTCAACAACCCAGTAGCAACCAGTGAGTCTTTTGGGTTTTGAAGTGAAGGCCAATTAAATGGCTTTGCAACATCCAGTTTGTGCTAAGTGATCAGCTGTGAGCAGGAGGGTAAGGGGAATGATTCGATGGCATCAGTGAGGAGGAACAGTGAGTACACTGGCAGGTAGGTGTTACCTGACTGCCCCTCAGCAGATTCCACGGAGTAGTTCTCAATTTATGCACATTTGCGGTACATTATTACACAACATCACACATTTAAGTTAACTATATATTTTATATGAAGCTGTGTTGTTAATGGTCTAAAGAATCACAACTGCAGCGTTTTGTAAAACATCAGGTTTTCCAACCCTCCTCCACCTCAGTGCAATGCTGACGGTGCATACAGGCATGGAAATGAGCAGGTTGGTCAGAGTTGGTGAGTCCCTCGCCTCGCTAAGGCACGGTCAGGGATTAACAACATCCGCCCTATGGTGACCAAGCCTGCTGATAAATTGGTTGCGTGCTATATCACATATTATGTTCCAATTGTATGCACGACTGCAGTTGTTAGTGCTGCTGTTGTTTTTATGATGGGTGCCGTTATTGTCTTCGCTGCAGAAGACTCTTCTCACTCATTAGCCAGAGGTTGTGGAGTTAGGGGTGAGAGCCCAATAAGGTACAAAATTAATTATTCATCTCAGCGGTTGGTGTTTGGATGCTGCTATGGGGCCTAAAGCAGGGACTCTAACTAACAGAGGTCTGCCTCTTGAGGCTTGCTGGAGTAAACAATTGAAAAAATGTTATGCCGTAGGTGTCAGTTACCACGAGAAAGAAAAACGCTAATCACCAAACCAATCATTAAAACAAGCTGCCTACAACAATAGGCCTCTCTGTGGATTCATGGCTCCTCCCCCGTGTACTGATCCAACATCCTAAAGCTTCATCATGTCCTCAGTCTACAGCCTGCTGCTGGCTCATGAACGGGCCCGGATACAGCCCCCTCCTCTTCAGTCAGTCATGGCTCATGTTGGTTCCAGCCAGAACCAATGGCCTCCTGAGAAGTCTGTGATAAGAATTCATTTCTTCCTATTATGTGGTCTTGTCCACTGCCTCAGTTCATCAGTTCAGTGCAACCAAGTCAATGAAAGGGCCTGTAATGAAGCAATCAGATGCAGCCTGGTTCTCTGGGCCTGGCACTCCATTCTCGACTCCCAGACCCTAGCTCCCAGTGCAGGGTGGGGGCAATGACGAGGGGAGAATGGACAGACTGCATGGAGGCATTAATTCAAGACCTTGCCTTTCATATACTGGTGGATAAGCTGCTCTCACATGTGCTTCACCACAGGTCTGCTGTCTCCTGTGGGTTCAGAGAATCATCCACTTTTAGAGAGCCCCATTAGTTTAACCAGGCTTCAGTATTGCCACTAAAACCAGTCAGTCGGGTTTCTTGGGGATTCTATGCTTATGTTACTAGTGATAGTGGTTTGGTGGAGATCTCTTTCTTCATCTCCCTATGAGCATCTAACCTTTTCACTCTATTGTCTCCTGCACAATCCCTTTCTCTCCTGCCTCCACCTCTTAACATCTCTTCAACATGTGGAAACTGTTATGGGGAGTTTGGGGGAAGAATGTATGTGTTGAATCTTAATCACTGCCTTAAAGTAGAGGATTCTGGGTCTCCTTTGTCTTATAATTCTCTAAAAGTTTAATTTCCAATTAAAAGAGTACCTTTTTGATCTAGCTAATATTGTTTTCTCTACCTTTAGGCGATGGAAATGGTCGGCGTTATCTTTGATCAGCCTCCACTTCCTTATCCTCCTCACACACACACACACACACACACACACACACACACACACACACACACACACACACACACACACACACACACACACACACACACACACACACACACACACACACACACACACACACACACACACCTATTCAGTTTAAACAGATGATAGCTGTACTTTAGATATCAGAATACAAAAACAGGCTATAAACTTTGTTTGGTAAAGAGCAATGGTGTCAACAAGTCTCAATCTAGTGTAGAGATAAACTTAATACAACAAGGTGTTGCCCAAACTGCACATTTCATCTGCACCTTCTCTTCCAAACCTCCACAGTTCACCTCCTGCCAGCTTTGGCAAAAAGACCCTGCAGCTGGATTCTACCTGACAAGCGCTCCTTAACAAGCAGCAGTCATTAACCTCAGGAGCAGGCAGCTGCCATGTGATGTAGTGCACTCGGCCTACTGCAGAAGGGCCCTATTGATCCCAGACATACTTGGTGCCTTCCTGGATGTTTATAATCAATATGCAAATGGCCCGCGGCATTGATTCAATATTAATTTTCAATTAGGGAATTCTCGGGGGGTCCTGAGGGGTCAATACAGAACCATTCAGAGCAAAGGCTTGAGCAAGTTGCAGGCATTGACGTTCCCTTACCCAAGACAACTTACTTACTGTTTATTTAGCCTGCCCTGCTGTAAGACCCGATTAAGGCTTCGGATAATAGGCAGAGAGACAGATGGGCCTTTCTGCACTTCTGCAACACCCATTACATAAACTGGATTTTGTTCTAAAGGTCTTGTCGCAACTAATAAGTCATCATCTCACACTCAGTTCTGTTCATTATGTTGTTAAGTCGGATTAGGTAGGAATATTTGAAGTATAAAAGTGAACTTCCATTATCTTATGTGTTTTTATAGCTTCTCGACAGCTCTCACCTACAAGGTGAGAAATTAGTGATGAATATATAACTGCACACATTATGCATGCCTAAATACAGACACAGTGCTGTGTTAATTATTACATATACTTCGGGAAGCATCTGTAGTTATTTGAAGCCAACTGCAGTCGCCATGTAATGCTCAATGAAAGACATTCACTAGAAACATATAAAGGAAAACGTGGAGGGCAGGGTGTAAAGATCAGCATGACTGTCATTTAACACGTTATTGTTTCCAAAGCAAGACTTAGCTGAGCTCTAACTGTCACGCTATTTTTCCTTGACAGTAACCCTGCACTACAATGCAGAAAACCCTGTTTCCTTTAAGCTAAATGGAGATGTGAGGGGTGAAAATGTTGAGCAATGAATGAGGTAATGAATACCAGGTAAGACAATTCTTACTTCAAAACATTGAAACAATTGTATTGATTTATGAGCCTGCTGTTAGTTATGTACAGACAGTGTGTCTATCTGATAGAGCTGTGGTTTGTTTGCTTGGCTCTGACTCACTGACTTGCTCTTTGTTGCAACTGTCAAGACAATCAGGGTTTTGTGGCTGTGGACACACACTACCAACATATTTTGAGAAGTGAACTAATTACATAGTTCTGGAGTTATTCACCAACATCATTCGTCCCATCGGATCCTTTTTTCTAGTTGCCTGAGTAGTGGGGCACATTTGAAACCTCGCTCTAACTCTGTACTTCTGGGTCTGCAGTACAGATAGTTCAGGTTGAGACTAAGGGGATGAAGGAAAATCCATGCAACGACTTGGTATTTTAGCTTGTAAAGTTGAAGTAGGGAGGAACATGTTGAACAGGATTAGGTTAGAATATGAAGCTATGACTCATCAGCTGTTTCTATAACTTCAAGTGTCATTTAAATGACTTCACAATAGGTTTTTTTTCCCTAAGGGTTTGGAATAGACAAGGCCTGCATGCAGCCTTACAGCCATGTTAAGTCAAAGAGCAGCATGAGGGAAAAAAAAAAAAGTATAACAGAGATAACCTGGTTGGACTATTTGCTGCGCTTTCCCGTAGATGCACTGCCTGAGGTAATTGGTTTCGGGATAACCTTAATTACCACATTGCTCATTAATGAATGAAGCCTTTATTGGTTCCATTGATCACCAGGACCTGTTCACCATCATCCTAAGCAATGGTGGATGTAACAAGCCTACATATTGGCATATCAATTAATGTAATCAATTTCTGTCAAGCAGTTACCATTCCCCGTGTCCACCCCACCCCCGTCCAATCGCCCCGTCTTTCTCTTTTATCATGTGTCTGGGTGGCTGGGACAAAAGGCCCACGTCAAACCAAAGTTTATTAAGGGATTTTCTAATTGTTCCTTAAATTGGGGTTGTTGCACAGAGGACCAATTGAGCTTATCTTGGGCTGTCAGGTTAAACTATTGGCCACTAGTAAGAGTGGTCCATGGGATTACGTGACCTAAAATTACACACAGGACGTGCAACATTAATGCACCGCAGGGAGAGAGAAAATTCAACTCATCTGACACATGCTGGAACAACTGTAACCTGATATTCTAACTGCACTTCAGCTCTTTTCTCTACAGTGTATCAACAAACAGAGAGTATTTACTGTAAATTAAAGACAATCTTGAAGGGATAGCAGAATTCAGGGCTGAGATCTGCTGTTTAGTTTGTCTATCCTTTAATTTACATTTGGATCACAAACTGAGATTTACATCTTAAATCTACTCAGGAGAAAAAGCCTACATAAATTCAAACTTCTCTTTTACTGCATTTTGAGGAGTAATTTATTAAAACTTGGAATCCTCCCTGTGTCACGCGTGCTCCGAAGGGGCGACCGGCTTCAAATACAACGCTGCTGTGCCCTGGTATAACATGGTGAAATTGGTAGAACATCAGCAGTGAATGAGGGAGCAGGGTGTGATAACTGAGAGCACACCATGACAAAGTGGAGGGATTTACCGTTGGGCCCGCAGCACTTCATTTGCTTAATAACAGATCATTCTATAAGAAAGTGGCTGCTCTGAGGGGGATATCACCCAACGAGGATGTCTCACTTGCAGAAATCCTATTTGAAGACAACACCTTCTGAGCGCTCATCCTCCTCCACGCCTAAGACGATCAACGCGCATGACAGGCCCCATTAATATGACGCCCTGTGTAACCTTGCTCCTTCTACTTCTCTTCCAACAGGAACAAAACTGATAGCCCAGGAGGAGGGGCACCGTGTTCTGACTGAGCATGTAACAGAGCATGTAACAGAAAGGGTGGCGTTCGTTTTGAAAAGAACTCTGACATATTGTCACCTGGAGCCACTTGAGGTACATTGGACCTTTTCGTTGAAGGGGCAGGAAGTGTGTTTTGTTGGTGTATGTATGCAATCATACTGGGACCAGCGCCCCCCGTGATTACCATACCCTGGACAAAGAGGCAACCTCATGCCTCCTTTCATAAATAAAAAAAATTAAAAAGCCTGCTATTTTTTCAACACTAAAGCCTAACTTCTTACCCTTCTTCGCAGGATCCTCTGTGCATGTTAAACAAAAAATTTGAACAAGCACATATTCTTTTGTAGCTACAATTAATTCTTAAGTACACTACGTGGAAGGATCCTCTGGTGACTGCCAGTGCATTTCAGTGAAGGTCACAGAGCGAGAGAAGATGATACGTCCGCTGGCCAGTGTGTTGTGTGGGAGACCAGACATGCAGGCAGTTAGTCGGACACCCCTTACTCACACGATGCAGGACCTCCCAAAGGCGCCTGTCCCCTGAGCAACGCACAAGTGGGCTGAGCAATTAACAATTTCATGCTGATTGCCTGAAGCATGTTTTGCTATGCCATAAAGCTAATAGCATGAAGGGTGCAGCGGCAGCAGCCCCCACTCCCCCGGTGTTCCTCTATTGCTTCCATCTCTCAATTCTCTCCTGTGCAATTCACATGTTGGAATGGCTCTTTGCCTGCTTGCTTTATTAAAGACACTTTCCCTGCTTAGAGGACACATTTAAGGAAAAAAAACAAACATATATATGTATAAAGATGACTCCCTGAAGAGTAAACAGGGATGATTATTAAAGGGAAGGAGAAAACTAGAGTCTTGGTCTCCCACTGGCTTCTTGATTTGAAAGTCTAATTTGGCAACGGCACACAACAGGCGTGCAGGTAGACAAAACAAACAGGTTCCATTTCCCCCAGATGAACAGAGCATGCTCAGAGTGGCTGCTGGTGACAGCCCTCATCTTCTTCACTCTCCCCACCATGGCATGACAGCAATCCACTCTGACCATGGAGCTCACCGCTGTGCAACAGCAAAATCTGTGCACCACTAAACCTGCTATTTGTCTACACAGCAGAGAGCGTACGGAAGAGTGCCAAACGCTGTGAGAACACGGCACTGAACATGAAACTTTCCCCCTCAATTACAGTGAGTGTAGCTAAAATGCTGACGTTGTCTGTGAGAGGAAGATAAGACCTGAATAATCTTCATTTCACCACTGTGCATATTTATTTGGAGCAAATAGTACAAAATTATAAGTTCTTCAAAAGAGCATTTACTGTATTTTGATAGAGTGCAGTGTTTTCTTTTGACACCATGTAATGAAGTGCATTGTGCATGAAGACAAACAGATACAGGGACGCCAAAGAGAACCTCAGCCACCATTATTAATGTGTAGACAACATTGGAAGTAGTACGCTGTCCTCAGCCTGGTGAGTTCACATTACCCATATAGTACAAAGAATTCATGAACTGCCTCAGGTTTGAGCTGAAGTGCTGCCTTGATAAAACCAGTAATGTAACTATATTAATAATGGCAGATTTTGTTAATGCTGTCTTTGCAAATCATGTTGGACGTGAAGTGAAAATCTATAATTTTTTAATCTCCAATGGTATATACACCACTAAGACATTCACGTGATCCACGAGAGGTGAAACTCAAAGAGATGTCTTGAGATCATTAACTGTTTCAGGTGTTTATTATACTGGAAGAATTTTTTCGAAGAATTTCCTTCAGTTCGATTTGTCACAATTATCACAGTTGCCAATGGTCTACGGACACAACATGCATTTTGTTTTCTGAATATGTCCGTGGAAAGTTAAGAAGAGGACTAATTTATGGATTAAGAGCCCCTAGTAAATGACCGATTGCATTAAGTCTGACAGTCTCACTATTCAGACGGACACATTATCAAAAGTCTACCCCCAGGGTCATTGTTTTTACTATGTGAAAACAAACCCCAAAGACATAAGGAGGAGCTGTGGACAAAGGGTTGCAGCACCAGCCCCCTCTGGCCAGCCCTCTCTGACCCCCACCCTTACCCCCCATGCTTCTGGCGGCCCTTCCACCCCTGGCTATGTGTGAAACTACAGCTGGCGCATTGACAGTCTCAACACCTAAACTGAACATGGTTGAATAACAGGCCCCATATTGTTTATGATATGGAGCCTGGCATTGATTTGCATTCAAAAGTGGTAAACACACACGCATGCACGCACACTCACTCACTCACTCACTCACTCACTCACTCACTCACCTCGTGATAAGGAGAAACATGTTTTTGCATTAATTTATATGAAACAATGTCACCCCCCACAACCCCAGACACACCAACAACACAGACACAGACCCACACACTTATAAATTGCAGTCACATCCCCCCCGCTAGGAGGGGATGATAA
Source organism: Scophthalmus maximus (assembly GCF_022379125.1). NCBI lineage: Eukaryota > Metazoa > Chordata > Actinopteri > Pleuronectiformes > Scophthalmidae > Scophthalmus > Scophthalmus maximus. The sequence goes on from NC_061518.1 coordinate 12,714,169, forward strand.
TTGCGGACGGCCAATAAATTACTGCTGCCTCCACATCAATTATAAGCATCACGTCTGGCAATGAGGAAAATGAGATCTTGTGACAAATTTCATGAGGCTTGGCTGCCCAGCAGCCTTTCTTAACATGCTACAGATAGCAATCCCTTATCTAGCCTCTGTAATGGGGAGCTACGGATAGAGAGATGGAGCTGCAGCCATTTAATTAAAAAGCTGGGGGTAGGGGGTGGAGAGGTGTAATTCATTGAAAAGGCACAGGAAGGAGACAAAGCCTTTGTCTCCAATACATATTTTGCTCAATATTGTCACTCATCAGAGGCCAAGCTTGTATCTCCTCTGACAGCAATTCTGGAGATTTTCCCTGTCTTTGTGCTCATCTCTCCACTATTTTCTTCTGTTTTTCCTCCCTCTTCTTTCCTGTTTTTTTTATTTATATATTTCCCAGGAGGCCACTGTTTTCTCCACTGGGACAGCTCTAGCGTTTTTTTTTTTTTACGAATGACTGCAGTGGACAGACAGTGGCACTGAATGAAATGGCCCCTGCACCTAATTGTATTCCCACCTGGGGAAAGCAGGCAAGGGCGGAGGCTTCAAGAGCACAGCAATGAGGATTTATGGCAGATGGGGAGACGGCAAAATAAAACACCAAAAGGGATGGCTCTTAAATCTCATTCCCAGTGCAATATTCATTGTAGTTGCAATCGGGTGTGCTGATAGAGCATTGAAAAAATGACTGCTGTGTTCAAATTATGGCTGTACTCTCTACTAATATTTAACATCATTAGAAAATCATTAGAAAACCATCATAAAACCTGGGATTATGACCAGAGCATTAAAACAATGATTATTCGGTGTGTTCCTTCCCGCTTTGCCTCGGAAATGAGATTTGCTCTGCAGCGGCTATGTAGTGGAAAAGTAAGAATATTTTTCATAATTACAGTAACATTTGAAAAACATTGGCTTGCATGAATTACTGCGAACATTATGCCCTGGTGTTTGTCTGCCCAAAAGCAATGTTTTCAATGAGGCTTTGCATGGGATATCATTAATGCATTTTCATGGGGGCATCACTGGGAATAATGCCTATATTTTAACTTGAAGGAAACATGACAAATAAAAAATAAAAAATAATTTCATTTTGTCTGCATCTGGATAAAAAAGCTATGGTGTGGTGAAACCACAAACCATGAATTAGAAATATAATTAAAGAAATATACGTGTGTGTGTATCTTCAACTGTACTCAGATGTACTGCTCTACTTGAAAAAAAAAGGGAAGGCCAATTGTGTCAGAGTTGAGCCTTTACTTTTTGGGATTTCTCGGCAGCCCCATTATCAAGAGCAGCCATCAGCACAAAGATAAAAGATCCTAATGGAGCTGGCCCTGGTGGAGATGAAAGGTGCAGAGATGGCACACTGTTATGAATCTCTAATGCAGCCCATGTTTCTAAGGTAATGACTAACTCTCAGGCCTCTTTCACAGGCTTCCCTTCTTAGGGCCTGAGCAATAAGGTCTCCAATTCCTTGTCATTAAGTAGGATGCACTCTGATGATCCCACAGCCTTTGCCCTCATTGGAACTGAAAACCATCCTGTAAAGGTGCACAGATTTTGTAGGGGGGGAAAAGCATTTCTGTGTCTACTCTGATTTATCCAATGGATCGACAAAATCATCTCAAAAACCGAGGCAAGGTTGAAAATATGAGTCCTTGTCACCACCGAATGTGACATGGTTTATTATCGTGATAGCAATGTGAGGTAGCAGAGGGCATGGTTTTGGCAACGCTATATTTTCAGAATAAACATCTCTCCTTTGAATTGAATCTGTTTCATACTATTACATGCTGAAGTATGCTCGTTTTAGAGGAGGTGAAGTCCAAGAACGGCAAATTCTTTTTGGGTCAGGATGAGCAGAGGGCTAATGTAAGAGCCACTCTTTGTGAAGCTTTTCAGAGTAATTGAAGTGACACTTATGAGAACCAATGTTCTTTTGAATGCATAAGTTGGCAGATATTCATGCTTTTGTCCCTTAAACTTTGCCAGCAAAAAGACGATGGCCTTTGAACAACAGGGAGAGGTGAAAATACATAGTGAGTGAAAGAGCAAGTCTCCTCTCCAGTCCCTTTCACAGAACCTAATGGATTGTGAGCACTTAATGCATTAATCAATCAATATCTCTCACTGTACATCAACAACGCGACCAAGTTATGAATGACCTTTGCAACAAAAAAAGGACACTTTAATGCACACAAGATTGGTCCTAGGTTAGTAACTCCGGCCTGGTTTTTATCACGCATGATTACACCTTCACAAGGCGAATGGCCGTTAACAGTGCACTAAATATACCGAGGTCCGTTCTTACAATTTGCACATGGATTAGTTGGCAGTAGAGGACGGCTGTGAGCTCGGCCTCCCTACAGGGAGGAGGCCTCATTTATTCAGCATGTACCTGCTGTTGATTATAGCATATTCTTGAAGACACATGGATTATAAAATATTTATTAGGGGTTTTTCATCCACTTCATATCATATCGTGACAAACCACAAATATATATTTGTTTAACTCTTAAGTATTGTAATCCAAAATAGGTGGCAGCCTTGGTCACTAAGCAACGTAAGAATTGCTCCGGCTTGGTCTGTAAAGACATCATGAAAGTTAAGTGCTCATCTTTGTAGTATGGCTCCAGCAGTACTTTAAAGATGTTTCTCATCTTTAGATAAAAGAATATGAAATGCTCAGTTGTTGAGGGGACTGGTTATGAGTACTGGTGTGAACTCCAATGGTTGCCACTGTTGATATTGACTTACCAGTTACATTACAGGCGTATTAGCTGATGGAGACAAATGACAAGAGAAATAACTTAAAAATATCAAATATTCCATAATTCTAAACACATATTTTCATGACTACAAGTAGTGGTAAGACTGCCTGAATCCAAAACAGTGACCAATTTGAATCATTTCTTTTAGATTATGGTTTGAAAAAAATAAAAGAAATGATAAAAACTTCTCAAGGCAAATTGATAAGGGGAGTGTTAAGAGTAAAACTAAAGACAGGGAAGAAAAAAAGGTGTCTTTCCTTCTCCATCTTTATCTTTTAATAGTGTAGATAAGAAAGCAGGATTGAGGATGATGATGGTGGGGATACTACAGGACAGGAAGAAAGCGGGGTTGGCGTGTTCGTGATGGGGGGTATGTTTCTGAGACCCTTCCTGAGCACTGGTGGAGCGTGGAAGTGAAGCGTGGAGACAGAGTGGAACGGACAGGAGCTGACTGCAGACAGCCAGAGAAAAGAGGAGCCCAGAACAAGAGCGCAAGCTAATGCTATTGTGGTCAATGCACAATGGCTCCTGCAAAGTGACTGCAGAGGGCCCTTAAACAAAGAAGGCATTTCCATTCACTCTCCCCCACCCAATTAGATTCCTTTGCCTAGTTTAACATGAGAAAAACACAGGCCATTTTTCCTGATTCTGGCTGCCATGCTGGCCTCTGTGCCACCTTAAATCGAGTAAGCCTCAGAGTGCTGGCCTGTGTGTTAGACTGTCAACGACTTGTGACATGGATTCAAACACATCCACTGTGTTCTCCCTTCTGCATCTCTCACACAAATATGTGCCCCATCTCAGCTTTCCCAAGTGCCTGAAATATTCAGCATATATATGAGAAAAACTCATTTCCAGAGAACCCGCACTCATCAGGTTAATTTCTTTCTTTTTACTGGGAAAAAAAGAACGATTTTTCCTTAGAGGTACAGATTTTATGTGCCCATGTTGCCACAATTTATTGCTTTTATACTTCATAAACAGAGACAAATGATCAAATAAAGTGTGCTTTTGTGTTAAACCATGCTAGTAACACAACATGTAAGGACATTTTCGACATGAAATTACACACTCTGATGACAATAACAGTTGCCACACTATTATGCTTTGTAAGTTTGTAATTATTCTAAAAAGGTATCCACTCCATTGAGTCACATCAATTTTTATTTATTTATTTATTAAGGCCAAATATCACAAAATTTGCCCCAAGGGGCTGCTTCAAACTGGCTAGATTTTAACTGCAAGCGGTGGATGTATGAAATTAAGGTTCAGGTTATTTTATGCAACATAAATTTGTTCATTAGTGAGAAAATTTATGTTGCATAAAAATTATATAATTTCACACTTTTCTCATCAAATACACGGGGTAAGGATTTTAGTTATAAGATTAATGATTCATCAACAACAACTAATCTCCGAAAAGCAACCAGCAGCTTGAAGCTTGTTTTCATAGACTGAGACAAAAAAAGGTCACACAATTGCATGTCCTTCCCCTTTGACTGCGCATTGCAGCTGAATTGACTCGATATGCTTCTCTGCATGCTTCCTGTGCAAGTAGCATGAAAATTGACCTTTGCTTGCTTTCTAAACAGTGGATTATTCACCTTAATGCTTCAAATTGGTCAGGGTGGGGTTCTTCTGTATGTTTAAAGGTTTAGTTTTAAAGAGAATAAATGTAGAGGGATCCACAAATGAACATGTAGAAAAGCTATCAAAATACAAATGCATAAAATGATTGTAAATCCCAACAGGATGACAAAATGCAGTTACCATTTTGAGGGCAATGTGTACAGCGACGCAGAAAACAGACATGCTTATCTTAAAACAACTGCTTGTACGAGTGCTTATTAGGTAAAGAAAGAGAAACTGGTTTTGCCTTTATGATAAGTTAAAGGCTGTTTCCGATGTTTTTAGTGTTAGTCAAATAAGCAAGCAGGGACAAACATGCAAACTTTAGATTTATGATCATATGATGCATGTCTTTCCAAACACATGTAGGTAGTAAGTAATAAAACAACATGGCAGTCCCATAGAAATGTGTGGGGGATCCTTTTTTTGTTAACCCCAACCTCTATAGTGGGCATACTTGATCTCTTCAGTGTTGATTTACAGAACAAATGACAGGTTCCTCATGCAGTATCCCCTTACCTAAATACCATCCATTACTACACTGAACCAAGCTCCTTCGCTTCAAAGGGACAGTGGGAGGAACATATCCACAGCCAACTAATAAAAACAGCAGTGGCAGAACAGCCGCTCCCGCCAGACAAAGAGAGACTGTGAGGGATGGGTCATCCACTGGACCAGGAGGGACACCATAAATCTGAGTAAGAATGTCCAAGATAGTCACAACACAAGTACTATTTTGTCTCAGGCTGTCGCTGCACAGGCGATCGCGTCTTGCGAAACAGGATCCGGCTGTGGGCACAACTCCCTCAAAATCCAAACTTCCTTTCTTTAACAAACAGAGCATTTACACGACCATCTCCGAGCCGCCACACAACAACATACACTGTTATGCATGTGCTCTGCTAATCAGCCGCGGCATTTCTCACAACACTAATCACCAGATAACCACAGTCTGACTGCGCATCGGGTTTACTGTAAAATCCCATGGAGGAAGGGAAGCGATCTGTGATCAATAGCAGCCCACTGTGGCCTGCACTGCTGGTATCACACGCAAAGTGCTGTGATCATTTTGGTCTGTCACTGATACACAGCTACATACAGCAGTGGCAAAGGAGAATATAATTGTGGATTGTAGACAGAATCCAGAACAATCCCCGATATCCATCTGTGAAAAGTTCTCTCTGATGTCACACACACATCAACATACAGCCGAGCCTCCATCCCACTCATGTTATATTTTTGTGTTTTTCACCAAACTTCATTTCTCTTCATCCACCCTCGTCTCACCCTCCTCAGGTGGTGTGTAGTGTACTGTCAAGCACAGTGGGAATCAATGACCGGTGTTCACGCCCACAGGTAAAGGTTAGAAAGGTTCACCACTGAATTATTTCTGCACTTCTCTCATTGCTGCCATCCGCCCGGCTGCTTTTAGCTGATGTGGTTGAGGCACACTGGAGGGGACTGACTTTTTTTTGGTGCTAATGCGCTCAAGTCATGGATGCATGTGTGTGCTTCGTGTCTGTCCTGTATCTGTATGATTTTTTTCATGGCTGTTGGGATGTTTTTCTTCACACTGTTCACTACTCATGCCCATCTATCACAGAGTCGATAATGAATCACAACATCTGTGCTTTCATCCAGCCATTGTTTCATCTGGCTTTATTCTAATGGGGCCTTCAGAGTGTGAGGGCAACATGCTGCTGGATAGGGCATCCTTCACTCTCTCGTTTTGTTTTGCTGTCAGCGAGGCCAATCGTCTCTGCTGGAGCCGGGGTGAACTCATCCATAGCACAGATCATGCCCTTTGATCCACCAGCTCTCTCTGGTGGGTACAAAGAGCCTCAATAAAAATGGCTAAATAAAACTTTCCTAGTCTCGACTCGATAGTTCCCAAACTTTACCCCAGCTTCCTCTCTGATGCCGCCGATGGTAAAATTGAGCTGCCTAATTCTGACAGCGCGCAGCACTGCTCACCCAATAACAAAACACAGTAACAAATGAAGCAATCTGAGTATTTAACAATTTATTGCTTCTAGTTCCTGGACTACCTGGCAAACTACTTGCACTACAATCAATATCATAGACGAGAACATGCTGAATGTGAGATGATAATGTGCACCTTGGGGGGAAATTCAAGTAAGTGGAATGCAGAAAACCTATAAAAAATAAAATAATACTACTACCACCACATATTACCAGTAAAGTAAAGCCAAACAAGAGAGCATTATATCTCCATTGTATCGCAACCACATGCACGTTCATTTACTAACTTGTACAGTATGTCTAGAAAATGTGCCAATTAAGCATTCATTGACATAGACAATGAACCAAAGTTGATTCGATGATGAGGGGCAGACATGACTAGCGCTTTGTGATTGTTATTTCATTATACGAGTCAGTGGAGTCATGTTAATTACACTTATCGAAAAGTATTTGCCCCCAAAAAATCTAATACTCCACACAAATCAGTAACTAAAGAGTAGAAACTCTCTTAAATGGACTTGTTTCTCCCTCGTCTCATGTACCTGTATGGAAGTGACATTACTGCTGCTATAATTAAACCCATCAGCGCCATTGTGTCTTTGTCACCTAATCTATTCTCAGCTCCGCTGTCTGTGTCCATCTGCAACCACAGACTTCCCGCCCTGAGCTCTGACTGACAGGCCCTGTGGAGGCTGTGGTCACTCTGTGTGAGTGACACGAGGGGCAGCAGGGCTACTTCATTACCTCCTTCCCCTCCCTCTGAGCTCCTCCTGATCCTGCGATCCAGTACCTCACACCACTGATCGCCACCTCTGCTCCAATATCCAGCAGCAAAGTCTCTAGGCCTGAAAATAGAACTCATTAACACGTTTAGTAAGTACAAATGAGATGACTGTCTCCTGATGGACTGTCTATCTTTTGGATCAGCTTTCAAGGAGAGTGTCTGGTAATGACAAGAGAGAGGGAAACCAATATTATAATGTGCCGCCCGTCTCTTCTGAAAATGGGCTTGATGACAGGGAGAGCCTCTCGCACCCACACACGGCCTGATTCTGAGTGCGGACACCTATGTGCGTGCTCATTTATGGACGTGTGAGTTTGCAAAATAAAATCCATTGCACATTTACACCCACGTGACATAATGGAAAGTGGATTCACACACAGGGCAAAAAACATGGAGAGCACACACAAGGTGAACGCAGCATGACCAATCTTCCCATGTACATGTATTAAAAAGTAAATTTTGTAATTTCAAGGGGCGAACGTCTCAACTTTACTTTTCTGATCATCTCTGTCTTTCAGTATATAAACACTGTCAAGAGTCAAATCTCTGACATGCTGCCCCTCTTCTCCTCTCAGTCGGGTGTATTGGAACAGACTGGCACACCGAGACCCAGACTTTACCCACCTTCCAGCCCCAGGACAAAGCTAGCCAGTATTTACAGAAAGTTTTCTGTCAGGAGGTAGTAAAAATCTGGACACCAGACGTTTTCATTCACAGCCAATCCCAGAATAGAGTGGCGGCTTTCTGGTAAATTTGCTATTACAGGATGAGCCAGCAGAGGAATTCATACCAAGTCTGTCCATGAAGCAGGGGGCACGGGGAAAGAAAAGCCATGCTTGTGTTAGTTAGAGCAGCAGGGTCATATGAATGCTGATACACAACTGGAAAATCTATAAAGCCATCATTTCGGCTTTTTAATAAACGTCTAGTCTTTTGTAATATTTTCAAAATGAAAAGTAATGTATTTATGAATTTCCTGGCACGTTCTGTGGACAGCAAACAATTTCCTTTGCTGCCTAGATGCCCTTAGGACAAGGATTAGCAGGCAGGCGACTGACGGAGGCCTGACTGAGCTGTGGGCCCTCTGGGGCCCTGCTCATCCAGGCCTGCACAGTCCTCATCCTCATATCCCCTCTGCACCACCAGGGCAATAACAGCCTTTATTAAAAGCGCATTGCAGCAGTGTCTGTCTATACAACTTACTTTCAGATTGGCCATAATGTGGCATGTAGAATGGGTCTGGTGGTTAGAGGCTACAATATCCTGTTTCGGGAAAGGTTTACTTTGCATTTTAACAAGCATGAATAAAAGAGGACATTCCAGAAATGGCTACCGTCTGTTTTGCTCTTGCCTGTGGGGGGCAAAAGATTGGGCTACGGCCTTTGCATGCCATCAGAGCGTGACCCGGCTCACCTCTGACTTTACCTGGCTTTAACAGCTTTAGCTCATAGCCACTGGACATGAAGATAACTTAAGTATGATAGCAGGGGAAGGTAAAGCCATGATAATGTGGATACATCCCATCTGCCTACATTGAATCTCAATGTGAGCTGCAAAGTGTTAATGGAAACCCTAAAATGTGACTGACTTTCCCCCATTTGCTCTATCGGCACATTCTTTCGTGTCACAGTCCATTTTCCAGCTTTTTCAGATTGTCTCAAGAATTATGCATGAGGCAGGGAGGGAGAGGCGGGGATGTGGGGAGGGAGGAGAAATGCCTCTGTTGTCAGGACAGGCCTTGCTATTAGGTGTGTGACCCTGAAAGCGCACCCCTTTTAGCGAAACAAGCAATGGATCTCATATTGGATACCACTATTATGCAGTAATTTGTATGCATCCTTTCGTCTCATTTCCATTTAATAATGCACAACGCTCCCCTGCCCAGTTTCTCAAACTGGTCATTAAAAGTAATGCTGATCTAAACTGGGGGCTTAAGTTCCACTTACACGCTCTCACGGTGTGGTGGATGGAACAACTGCAGAGTCGCAGTAAGATAACCCCTCCCCAGACCAGTCTTTGCCCAGGAATACTCAGGCCTCTGTGTCTAAACAGGAGGAGGAGACAATGACTGGTGGCTGCCCAGGCGGCCCCAGCCCCAGCCTTCTCCTTCCCAGCCTTCCAGGCTCACAGACAGGGATTTCCTCCTGCGATGAGAGCCAAGCCGTCACAGCCCAGCGATCAAGGGCCTGCCATCTGTGACTGAGGCAGATTTACAGCAGGAGCTAATCCCCACTGTCAGCCACGTTTATTCTCCATCTCTGCCTCGTCCATACACATACATATAAACACACACACGTACGCCACCACTGGAAAATACAAATATTTTACCGTGATGAAATCTCTCTCTCTCACAGAGAACAAAGCAAACATGTCTTGCACAGGGGCATCCACCTTTCAGTGCAATTCATCTCTACCCTTTTTAGAGGCATGATTTTCTTCCATTCTATTCTCAAAAAAAAAATAACTGAAGTTGATTAAATGTTAAGAAATGAGAAACCTCATTGTGTCAGTGAGTCGTATGCCCTGGTGAACAATCTTTCATATGAAATAGGGTCATCATATGCTCAAGTGTCACACAAGCACACGCGCTCCAGCTCCCCAAACTCATTTCCCCACTTCTTCTACGTTTATTCTTGACTATTTTCTCGTATTCTCCGTGTACAGTATATTGAACTCTCACACTCGTGCACCTCGATGCTTTATGATGACAGTTGTCAGCGGTCAACCATTAACCCCTATACTTCACCATGACAACAGGTTTTTACTTTTTCTCTGTAGCCTCTAAACCCAAAATATATATGCCTATATCCCTGTTCATGCTGTCAGACCGACTGTCCTCACAAATGAACATTTTATGGGGGTTTTAACTTTTTTCTCTTGCCTATGCCACATACATGTCTCTTTTCTATTTTCGAGTATACCTGCCACCTGGTAATGACCTGCCACCCTTGAAACTACAAGCGAGACCTGGTGCCATGGTTCAAGTCAGTGCTGAGGTTTGTTCAGTGATCTCTGCACACAGGAGCGCGGCTCGTCTTCTTCGACCGTTTATGTATGGGTAATGGAAAGAAGGCCTCAGCGGGAGCCTTCTTTCTATTACCCATACATAAGGGGTTAAAGAAGACAAATGGAGGCGGGGCCGCAGAGCAACATGCCTATGCAGCACATTTTCAGTATGAGCACGAATTAAAACAATGCAGGCCTGTTATCCCTGTGTTAGTCTAATTGGAAAGTAACCTCATTTCTGCTGTTGTTGCTCTTCTTGGAAATCCACATCCAGCCCAGAGGAGACATGTGACACCAGATCCCCGCAGTCCACGTTCCCTGCATCCTCTTAAGGTGCATTAATATGTGAAGCTATGAACTGTAAAACATACCAGCTCATTCCATTGTTGTCATGAAAAGGTATCAGTCAACTACAGTTGATGAGCGTGGCATAAAACATTATTGTCTAAATTGTGAGGAATTCTGGGAATGCTGGTATACGAAAATGTTATGCTGGCGTTTCATAACACCGTTCTGTTTCATGTTGTCTTACAGGGGAATAAGCATATATTATATGTTTCGGGAGACACCCTCGGCAGGCTAGTAGCCCAGCACCACAACGCTTGCAGGATCACAGAACAGCAGCAGGCAAAGGAATTACTGTCTAGGTGACCCAGAAATCCGGGGGCAACTTTGTTTTAACAAGCCAGTGAATGTTCCCCCACTTTAGCAACTATGCCTCAACCACAAAAAGAGCCGTGTGCCACAGAAGAACTAGCGAAGAGGAAATTAAATATTACACATGCAGGGGGAGAATGGTTCAGGCCCTATTTGGAGGGGTGGGGCGACAAGGTGGACCGGTGCAACTGATGCTGTCAGAAAAAAGCATTTGTGTTGTGGGGTGTACCGTGTGTGTGTGTGTGTGTGTTCAATGATCCTGCCCACACACAGCCCCACCGCAAGGGCCCATTATCTAACGGAAGCCTCGGATCCCTCACTGTGGCACAAACATAGGCATCTGGCATATCAAAAAGAAAAAACCCCAGATAAATGCATTTATTTGCAAACAGCACAACAACTCCTCCTGTCTGAACACACAAAACTAAATTCCCAACCCCCCCAACCCTTTTAACCTAAAAGGCCCTTCCCCTCTTGCCTTTGCATGTTCATTTGTCCACTGTACTGTAGTCATTAACATATTTGGAGTGCAGCGAGCAGAAAGCTTAATTGCCCCTAATTGCTCTGCTAAATATGTTCTCTAATGATTTGCTTCAGATCTGTGACTGCCTTCTGCGCAATTTCCCGGCCGCTGGGTTCATTATCCCTGCCTCCTTGGAACAAAGCATCTTCACAAGCTGGCCTTCCCCCCCTGCATAACAGGGACAGCGAGTATGTGTGCAAGGGAAGTAATGGTTCCCTCTTGGAGGGGAACACAATGGAGCCCCTTTGTCAGGGCACTGGAGTTAAAGTGATTAGAAAACCAAATCTCTGCTAAGAAAGAGTGTTAATTGACCACAGCTCACTCTTCCTAATCAGTCCGTAATAAATGAGCAGTCAAGGCACTTTGTTTCAGACGTGCTACTGTTTGTGTAGCTGTGTCTCTTTTTTTTGTGTTCTTGTTGTTGGTGCAGCTGCCGCAGTTGTTCAGCTCCTCCTTCTCTGGCCTCTGGTGATCTGTCTCAATATGTCTTTCGTGACCAAAAAGGACAGCTCTTGTTAAAAGGGGAATGCAGGAATATGTAAATGGTTAATCCTGACTCCACTCGCCTATCTTTTTGAAGACTTTTCAAATTAATGATTGTAAACATCATTCAGTTGTGTCTTGAACTGCTCTTCCTGTTAAAGGTTAGGGTTACTCTAACCCTACTGAATATTTGAGTTATGGCTGTGTACAACCTACAAAAAGTACAGCAACAGAAATACTAAACCCTACAAAAAAAATTATATTTCTTTGTGATTTCGACACAGATATAATCCATCCATGTTAATTCTATAGAGAATAATATACAAAAAGTAGGCAAGAAAGTGACAGACTGTGATTGCAATTGTTTGACAACTCAGGCAGATTGGGTCTCAATTGTGCAAATGGTTGTGCGTTTGTGTGTGTAAAAGACAGAATGGATGACATATATAAAATGCATATACATACATACATACATACAGTGAAACCAAATCAAGGCCACGGGGGAGGTTCTGACCTGTATCTGAAGAAGGGCATTTGCGGATGGTGAAGATGGAGCTGAGGTCCTCGTCGTCCTCCGGCAGGCCCTTCTGCAAGCGCTGAAGCTTCCTGAGGCTCTCGCTGCGCTGGTGCTTCATGGAGCGCACATGCTGGATCAGGTTGAGCTTGGCCTTGGTCGAGTAGTTACACAGCACACAATGGTAATAGCAGGCATCACCCTCCACCGCGTTTTCGTGCTGCTGCAGGTGCTGTGGGAGTGGGTAGAGAGCAAGAGCGCACGCGAGAGAGAGAGAGAGAAAGAAAGGAACATAGATAAAGAGGACGAGAAAAAGAAAAAGAGAGAGAGATAGGTTATTGTAAATGGCATAGAGCTGGCTAGGCACTACGGACTCACTTTCACTCACACAGTTGGCAAATGAACAAATCAATTCCCAATCACAGACCTGTTGTTTAACATCCAGACCTCTTCCACTTCAGGACAACTGTTTGGACTACGCACTTTGCCTGCGTGAGTGTCTGTATCAGTGGACTAAAAGGACAGGAGAGGCCTGGGAGGCAGGCAAATCTCAAGGGCCCAAGGGCGTGCAGGAATCGCATCAGCCACCCTTCAGAAGCTGTGGGTCTACAGCCTCACAGACGGAAGGGCGCATTGATCCCCTTCACTCAACAGAAGCCTCTCGTCTCTGAAAAGGAAACTCCAAACATCTGCCTGTTTCACGCATGGGATACTAAATATTGATCACGTTGAGTTAAATCCTCGCTCTCTTATGGAGAAAGAGAGGCAAAGTCAGCCGGTGGTGGGGCAAGAAGGGGACGGGGTGCATTCTGAGAGAAACTGGGACATTCCTGAACTGGAGGACAACCTTCCGAGGACAGGAAATCAGCGACAGTGGTGATCTGTAAACCCCAACACTTCCTTCAAGAGTGAACAGCAGGCCTCCTCTAGTCTTAAGCCCTCCCTCTATAATGTCACAACACGCCTTATACCCAGTAGTGACACGATACCACCACCACCTCCTGTCACACCACAGAGCTCCAGTCTAATTACCTCCTGCATGGCTCAATCAATGATGCAAGGCCAACACAATATGGCCGGGCCTGGTGTGAGCAACAGAGTTATTGACCATAACACTAAAGCATCACACTGATGGTTTCTGCATGTTTACAATAAAAGCCCCGCAATCAGTATGGCCACTTGTGTCATGCCAGTCACGAGCGTCTCCTATACCTAACTCTGGAGTCTTGCTGCGGATATCTGCGGCTGCAATCAATGTCAATCACCAGAAGTTTTCCTCTTTTTTTTTTACACAAATCTTCTCAGCCCCCATATCTCCTGTGAGAGATGCTGAGACAACACAAAAATAGTTGTATATTGTAATATGTTTTAACAAGGTCAAATGCAAAAATGCACTGATAAAAGTTAACATGCAGGAATAATGCGTTTATTTCTTATTGCTAATATCATTAACAATGCTGAAAGCTTGTACGTTTTAATCTGCGTTTTTTTTAAAGCGGTTTAATCTGTATTTTTGATCAGGATTAATGCAATTCTGCATAAAATTCCCTGTGGTCATTTCCCGTATATATCAAGCTTACAAGGTTCAGAAAACTGAATCATTCATCAAGAAGAAACTGAGCAAACTCAGCTGCACTGGATGGCATGTTTGGCTGGCAGCAAAATGTAAAAGCAATGGAAACATTAGACATTTAACCGCATTACATCCAGATCAGGTGTTGACAGGCTGGTGAAAAAAAAATCATAACGATATTAGGCCTACCTAAAATGCTCTTGTCCCTTTCTCCTAATGTTTAATTTTCTGGCAATATTGTAATATTGCTATGGGCTTTTCTGAGCTATTGTATTTCATTCTCTTTGGTTTCATATTTCTCACTTCTGCACCTAAAATGTGCATTAAGACACCGCTTCCAGGAAAAGGAATAGGAGTTTTTTTTTCCTCCTCCTTTTTGTGAGCCCCACAGCTCGGTGTAATAGAGTTATTAGGTGATTGTAAAAGGCTGTGTGTCTCTGTGTGCTCTCCTTTCTTGCCTCGTTTTAAGCCATCTATGATGTCATGAATAGGTGTTGCTGGATATTATGGGAGCCCTCCTCCTTTTCCTCTGTGCCCAAATATTGCATCAGAAATAAGGTAGAGAGAAACCTGAGAGACAGATTCAGTTATAGATAACACCAAATCCATCATGCAGGCTGCTTTTACCCATAGCAGATGTCTTGAATTAAAAAAAAGGAGAGCTCTTGCCGCAAATGACTCAAGGCTGCAAAAATCTACAAGAAGACAAGTTTAAAAAATGACAGCACCTGACCGAAACTTCAAAGCCAGTCTCAGGAGGTAGAGAAAAAAAATCCTGGGAGTTTTATAGTTTCCCATAAAAACCACAGGGCTTATATAGGAGTGAACTTGAGACTACCTGCCCCAGAATAGGCTGTAATTCACTATAAACCCGACTATCCAGGAAGATGGCCTTAACAGGGCCCAAACTGGCCTGCCCTAGTGCTTGTAGCTCTGTCTACAATGTCAAACAGTTACACCTGTAAACCACCACTTTCACCATCCCTGCACTGGCCATGAACCCAGGCAGTCTGGGTAATTTTAGAGTCAGTGAACGGGGTAACAGATCAAACCAATGATCAATGAGGTGGGCCCCTATATCCATTCAGTATTCCAGAAAGCGCAGTGATAAAATTATAACATAGTCTCTTGAAGGACAGTATATTCATGAGAACAACAAACCTCTGATCTACATTTTTTTCTCGAATATGGATTCTTACTGGACTCCTTAGAAATGATTCATATGTACGAGCACAAACACAGTATGGACACAGTATACCAGAAGTTCATCCCCCTCTCTGGTTCACTCAATCACTCAGTCACACACTCACACTCACACTCACACGCATGCACTTTTAATTTGAAACATAATAATGCAAGAGACAGGGCCTATGTCTGTTTCCTATGAACCTGCAATGAAGCCCCTAGTTGATAAATCACCTCCAACTGGAGCGCAGGAATTTGGCGGCTTAATGAAAAAGTCATGTTGAGCTGGGAGGAGTTGGTCGGCCTGGCTCTGGGGTTTCCAAGCGCCCTATCGAGGCCCCAACAAGAGGGGAGCTGTGGAGCACAATGGGGGGAAGCCGGCTGGGTCAGTGGCATGGATTCAATACCACCGAACTGTCTGGGAATTTACAGCAGTCATATAAGAGATAATACAAGTGTGCGAAAGCCTAGACTTCAGAGATGTCCTCAACAGCAACTGGGTATAGGGGACATGCTGTGTGCAGGTCAATGCACTGTGAGCGTGTGGTCTGATTGAACAGATAAGATCACAGTGGCACCCACGTTGTTGGTGCCTTAAATGTGTCTGGAAATACTGCAGTCAATTTGTAGTAATGTTGTAGTGATTCATAAGGGAAGATGTAAATAAATCCCTTCAGAATATACATAAAAAGAGATTAGATTACCCGTAATGATACCTAACTTTGTTTTATATATCTAAAAACACGTACCGAATTATATCCAACATGATAGATCCCCATTTTAATTTTGTTTTTCTGCCGACATTCCAGTTGTCAGCCTTGTTTTATACCATGGTGCTTTTTGCAGTTAAAAAAAACGCAATCATGTTTTTTTTTTAAAGCCTCCCCCTTCGATGGAGCACCTTGTCTTTCTGTGGAGGCTGAAGCAGTACTCTATGCTTTTTCAGGTAAAGAGGGACAGGGGCAGTGTGGGCACCACCCTATCCTCTCTCTCTCAACTTCACCGTGCACCTTGCTCTCTGAGTGGGCAACGCACGCCTGTATCGGTTTCACCACCCACCCAGAGCACTGCATACATCTGCATTTCCATCCACTTAAATGCAAAGTAAAAGTGCACCTTTAACACAAAACAGTGTGGTTGCTGAGAGAGTCCAACTCACACAAGATGGAGGTTGGTATTACTGGAAGGGTGGATGGCAGACGGAGAGCCGGTAATTTCAAAGAATAGCTCCCAATGGAGTCATAATACAGCATGTACACGCAACAAACACATACAACACTATAGATGAAAAGAGTCAGAAATGTACACACACACACACACACACACACACACACACACACACACACACACACACACACACACACACACACACACACACACACACACACACACACACACACACACACACCATTATGATCATACCCTAATTTCCACCATTAAATTTGGCAGTGCTGTTAATACAAAATTAATGCATTAAAACAGATGACTATCTGTGAGCTAAATAGCTATCAATTCTAAGAGAGCTGCCAAATTCCCTCTGTGAGAGAGCCAGTGAGTATCTGCCTGGATATTGCTTTTGAATTGTCTCGCTGATTCTCGACACTATGAGCTGGTGTTTGTGTGTGTGTGTGTGTGTGTGTGTGATGTGTTCTTCATGGTAGGCTCACAATCGAGTACATCTGTCACCTTTGACGTATGAACGAGAAGATTGTATCCTCAAAAAAAACAACACACAGGTAGGGCAGGGTTTCTTTATCACATGGCAAGAAAATTTATAAAACTACTTTCCGGCCTAAGACCTGTCAAGCAGCACCTCTGTTTTTCAAACATAGTGATGTCATGGCGGCAATTCTATCCAATGAGGTAACTGTATTTCACCATGAATGGAGACAATGTAATATGGCTGTTGGGCTGAAAAACACACTGTGGCCAAAGGGAGAAGAAAACACCCTCATGTGGTTTAAGTCTCACAGAGTGTCAAGTGTGGCCCCTAGTACACAGGTACTGTAGAGTATAGTTATATATAGTGTGCATACGCACACACACAAGGTCATTTCCCAAAATGCTGTCCTCTTCAGAAAGTTATAAATCCGATGTTCAATTTAAAAACAGATTGTTTTAATGACGACCAAGTTTGGGGTTAGGGTCTAGAGCACGGAGATATTTCAGTGTAATGACCCCTCTCAGCAGCAGAAGTGATTTGAGTGCGGAGGTTTGTTGGGGACTTGATTCTCATAAATCTGCACTCCGGGATTCCCCTGGAATGTAAGCAGGTTACTTAGCAAAGCAAAGCCGAGTCACTGGTGTCAGTGAGTGCTCTCAGTTCGGCCTGTGATTCCCTCTGTGCCAGCAACACGAACAACAGCTTTAACCGCAGAGGCCCCACTGGGTGCCAAGTGCGGTTGCTGCTTTGAATTAGCCACAGCAAGCTACAACATGCCTAAAACTTAGGTTGCGGCTTAAGAGGACTGTGTGTTCCAGCTCCAAAGTGTCTACCCACTGCTTCCCGAACCCCATCCCCACCTCTGTCCCGTCTTCCCCTTTACTTTTCCTAATGTCTGCTCCCTCTCCATCCCATTCTGCCCCTCTGTCTTCCTCCACTGCTTTGTGATAGAAATGATCCATCGCTACTGGTGAATAAAAACAGGCTGCATATTTGTCTCTGGGACGTAGGAGAGAAACAAAATGGTCCTCTGCGTTGTGAGGAAGGGCAGCGCGGTAAAGATGGATCACTGTGGGTGTCCTTGGAGAGGATGACTTAACATGGGCCCATGAAACAAAGTAGCCCGAGAGCAGTCATAGAGACACTTAAAGACAATACAGCTACTGGTACTCCACACCGACCGCTCTTACTTACTTTAACATTAAATAAAGCAATAATTATTGAATTCCGTTTGAATGAGTAAGATGCTAGAAAGTAAACAATGGGAACATAATTGCAGAAGGAAGGCAATCAATGCAGGCAGTCATTTGGGCCATGTTGATTGTGTAGGCCGCCGTATGTGCTCCGCGTGTGCGCGTGCAAGCGCGTGCACGTGTGTGGCCGCCGCAAGTCTAAGGTGAGCTAGGGGGAGTATGTGCTGTGACAAGGAGCTGAGTAATACACTCTCCCATACGCACGCACAAAACAAGAGTTGGGTAATCCCTCCTTCAATAATGACCCAGGGCTCTAAACAATAGCTCTCAATCAGCTGATCAATGTGTCCACATAATTCATGTGCGAGTCACTGTCTTTGACAGGGATGGAGGGGGAGGATAAGCAGGCGGGCGGCAGAGAGATCAATGACCTGTGTGGTGATAACGAGCCTGGGCCTGTGTCCACAGGAGCCCCGCACTGGCGTCCAGGGTCTTTCTCATTAAGAACATTTGGATAAGCATGGCCATACATACATAATGTGCACTTGTAATCGTAGCCGGATAAACACCCCCTTCTTAATGAGCTCGCTCCTGCTTTTGTGACACACAGCAATGACTCCAAAACAGAGAGGAAAGGATGTCAATCCCTAAATAAGGAAAAAAAAGAAGAAAAAAAAGTAAAGCAAATTAACAGCAAGCTGTTGGCCCCCTCTTTCTGTAGCTAATTAACAGCTTAACCTCCCGGTGCGTTTATGAAAGCCATACTGGGAGGAGCTTGCCAAAATTGCAGTACAATGAGTCTGCCTGCAGGAGGCAAAAGCGGGATGGAGCAATAGAGGAACCCAAACAACGGTTACAGCCACTTGATGACGTGTGTACTGGCAAGGTACCACCCGGAAGTTGAATGGGGCAAATCAGGACCTGCCCTGGTCCTTTTCTCCTTTGCCCACAGTACTGTGTCAACATAACAAGTAACCCTCCATTTTGGACAGCAGTGACAATAATTACTCGCACACATTTTAAGCAAAACAGGAGGCATACAGCAGGCTGAGAAATTCAGATTTTGAGTTTCAATAATTGGTCACTGAATCAGGGTTTTAACTGTTACAATAATAACAAGTTTTCTGATGTAGCAAGTGTTTTGGTTGTGATATTGCAACAGATGACACAAAACTGGAACATCTCTGTCTGTGAAACTGTAAAGGCTACAATGAGATTTTAGTAAGACGCATAGAAAACAAGCAGGTATGTGCAAAGAACACAGCAGCTTTCAGCTCCCAGAGCACCAACGTAGCTCCACAAATCTCCAACAAACACAAATATGACTGCATCCATAGGCCACTATAATATTACAATAAAAACCACTGTCATCTGTTTGAGAACTCTGAAATCACATCTAGAGTGACAAACGCCTTGTAGTCATTGCACTTCCCACTATGGATTGCATGTACACAGCTTTTTCACTCGATCCCTGTGAGGAAGTTAGGCAACAGGAATCAAACAAACAGGATCCTCTATTCAATTCAACTTTATTTGTATTGCGCCAAATCACATCATACATGAGTATGTCGAAACCACACAATATCGCAGAGAATATTACTCGTACTGATGTATGAAAGGCGGCACACTGGTTATCTGAGCAGAGCTATATGCCGTCATCGACAGTCTGTGTGTGCATACTAAATAAGAACACAAGATGACGGACTACCTAGATCTGGAATCTGCTGTACTGTAGGTCACTGATGTGTCAGTAGGTGAAAGGCGGAGGGCGGCCCTGCGCCCGTGCAGCTGACAGGAGTCTCCAACACCTCACTGCCTCTCATTTGTCACTGGCCAGCCAGACAATGGCAGCGTGGCCTTGTGGAGCCACTCCGAATCTGGCCAGCAAAGAGCTTGTTGAATGGAGACGAAGGATGTAAAAGAGTTTGGAGAGGGCAGAGTGGAACGAGCCATATAAGAATGAGGGAGACGGCGAGTTGGGGCAAAGGGAGTTGTTGGATTAAGATACTGGCGAACACCACTTTTAATGATTAATGCAGTCAGTGGGAATTAAATTCAGAGCAGGAACATTACCCAAACACAATTAGTCCTGGAGAACAAACATCACACTCTGCCATGAATGCAGATTCATTGCCATATCATCGTGAGGGAGTAGCCATCAGAAGTCAAAAGGACTCCAGAGGTAAAACTTATCATGTCCAACATAGTTTTATAGGGTGCCAGTGTAACGATTGTGTGTCCCTTTCCTACCTTTCTGGCTTCTGTGATCCAGAAAAGGCCCATAGATGTGCCCACAGCAATAGGGGTAACCCAAATCCATGCTAACTGCACTGCAGGTCTGCCCACGCTCTTGCTTATAAGCCTATTGTCATTAGCTGATCTCCTGTTCCACCTATTCGCTGACGTAACGGCAGAGAGGAGACACAGAATACAGTCTCCTCAGGCTTGTATTATCTAGCTTTCACCCCTGGCGTTCTCAGTTTGGTAGTGTAAATATTTCATTACCACATAATTGGTTGCTGCTTCAGGCAACACAATAACGCCGTGTTAGCTGTAGAACTGAATGTTTTCTGACTCTCCTGTATCCTTTTTACGTAAAAATTCCTAAAAAAAGGGTTAGGGGGATGTGTTTGGGGATGAGGGCGTGCGAGATCTCGTGAGGGGAAATGTTTAGTTGTTCATGCCCTGCCCTCGCACAAGCTCGCCAGAGACGCCGGCTAATTAAGAACAGTGATGATGTGCTCAGCCAGTGTCAATATTTAACCCAGTCTTACACAGCTATCTTTATTAGCAGCATTGCACTGAGAAAAAGGAGCAACGCAGTCTTTGAGAGGCCCTCTTCTTGAAATGAAAATTAATGAGTGGGGTTGAGTGGAGTTGTATATACAGAGTTGGTCTATATGTGGACCATGAAGTAGCTTGCTGGAGTGACACTGCTGCTGAGGGTTCTTCAAGCTATTCAAACACCGAACACCCACTGGTTTCACCTGTTCCGTCGTCCATACCTGGCAACTAAAAAGCTGCAACACTAGTGAGTGAAGCCCTGACATTTCACTTTTGGCACAGACTCTAAGCTACACATAAAACGCTTAACAATGTACAGAAAAGTGTGAAAAATACCATCATTTCCCTACCTTTGTGATATGAAAATAAATAATCCCTAAACCTCCTCTGATCATTCCTGTTCATTCTTCGATGAGAAATCTTGAAGCTGATACCTTTTTTAAATAAGAACTGTATCACAAAAATGCAGAAGGACACAGCTGTTGTCGCTCCCTCATGAGGACAAAACTTTGATTTTTTTTTTTGTTCTTTATAAGACCCATTGTAGCCTTTGACCTATGCCCACAGGGAGATAGTGCACTTCTGTTGAAAAATGGTGCTCAGTGAAGTGCCCCCCTCCTTCCCACGAGCACAGCCAACTGCATCACTAATACATATGGAGCTTGCTCATACTGGTTTCTGTAAAGGGTCACTCTGTTGGCCCTGCTCATTAGCCAAAGGAAGAAAAAAAACCATAACTCTGCTTTCCATAAAACAGAAACAAAAGTGTTCATTGATCAGGGTAATCAATTGAGGTTCAATAACCTAAACCCTCATCGTTTCCAGTGCAGCATAATTGCAGCTGAGATATAGTTGTCATCACTAAAAATCAAACACAGACCAGACTAATTGGAAGAGGCCTAATGCTTTGGGTCCTGCTGGCAAAAAAGCTTTGCAAAGCCCCAGAAAGACTTGTGATGGCCATTCACTGGAGCTTCTCAAAATAACTGTTCATGCCAATAGCAAGTGTCACCATGGAGGTCACCGCCCATTTGGGGACATCTAATACAGGGCATCGTCAGCTATCACACAGGAGTGCTTTGTACTGCGTCTCATGTAACTTGCACATAAATTATAAGATCACATTAAGTCCTAATTTTATAGGACACCTTGTGATATTAATCTAAGGTTTTGGAGGAATGTCCTTATTAGACAATTTGTTGCGGACCTCTGTGTTAAGCAGTGGTGAGAAAAAAAAGAGAAAGATGTCATTTTCCACTCCAGTAGCTGAGCACTGTAAAGAGGCTTAGAGAGCTGGTAAAGCAAAGAGGCGTGCCTGATAAACAGATATTTCACAGGCTGGCATCGCAGGCAGGCTACCTTCACTGGCTTCACCATACACACAGTTCAATTGTGCAAAAAAAATTCTCAAACAATACTTCAAAGCATCCCACTTTTCCCCTTCCTGTTTATTGATTAGATAGAGCTCTTGTTCAGTAATTGTGCAGTAAATCAAGCATGGTGAGCACTAATCTCAACCCCGGGAGGAAAGTGTTAAAGGTAAAAACCTGCTGGAAAGTGCATAATTACGGTGCTGTGTTTGGCCGGGAGAGAGGCTGTACCCCTCCCTCTCGCATTTCTCGGTCACCGCCTGCACAACCAGAGGCAGCAGGGAGAGGGGTTGGCAGAAGAGCAACGGGAAGTGTATACAGTTTCTAACCACCTCTCTCTCTCTCCCCTCCCTTACTCTTTCAATCCTTCTCCCTCTCAGTGCATTCCCAACCAGAGCGCCGGGGGCGCCATGCTTGTAAAGAAACCACAGCCTTTTGAGTGCCTCTTGTATTTACAAACGGAGGCATGTTGGAATCAAAGGCATTACCACATGACATAACACATTAAACAGTTGGCAGATTGAGAATTTATAGACTGAATAGATAGTGAATGGGGTAAACAGGACAAGTGCCATTGTTGGATGAGTTAAGCGAGCTATACTCGGTATGAGAGCCGAACTTACCTAAACCAGAGTACAGGGTATACAGTAGGTGCCAACCTGCAGCAGCTCGCTCCTTTCCCTTGCTTTGCCTTCCCTCTTAACACACAGCTCAGGCTGTACTCCAGGTGGAGACAGCTATCACTTTCCCATCAACTTCCTGTTCTTCTGCTCTCCCCACCCCCCTATTCTCTCCGCTCGCTCGCACTCCCAGCTGCACAACTTGGTTTTCTGTGCTCTGTTTGAAGAAATACAAAGCTGTATCTTTTCCCCCTTCTTTTGAAATACTAAATCTGCAGTTAAAGGATTTTTCCCCTCGCTCCTTATCCCTCCGTCTCTTATCCTCCTCCTCCCACCATTTCCCCTTGTTGCCGCTCTGCCTAATCTCACCTCAGTTTTTATTTCACCCTCATCAGCAGGGACCTAAAAATAAATGATAAATGGAATATGATATTTTAAAGTCTTATCTCTTATCTGTTCTTACAGGGGAATAATAGGGTAGTTAATCCTGCAGATCCTACTCAAATTGATTAATCAGCACATGCGGACAATCAAATAAATGATTAATATTCCCAGTCCTGTGGTCGGACAGTTACCCCTGAAACCATCAGTAATAATTCAGTAACCCTTCCCAGACCACAGACTGCAGCTAGTCAGCTTCACTCAGCATCAGCCCTCTGATGTTCAGCGGGACTTTGAACTTTCCGAACAGAAACTCAGACACACCAGGGGTAAAACAATCTGCAGTCTACTCTCTCTCCAACCCTCAAAGCCTGACTACCTGATCAAACTCACACACCATATACAATGCATATACAGAAGGAGAGCAGCATATAGGACAAGGGGTGCTTGATCTAACTGCATTCGAAGATAGGAGCATACCCTCATGTTACTGGGTGTAGTTCCAATGCCCATGTAGACGGACACATTTTTTTTTCTCAAAACACTGCTTTATATCATCAAGGCCAATTCTAAAAAATATCCATGCAGTCAACAAACAAGAGCACATGCGTACCTGAAATGGCGTGTTATGTGAGCACTAGGTGAAGTGCCTTAAAAAATAATGCCACTGTGTTCCCAAAGCGAGAGAACCAGATGTCTCCAGGCACTCGCACACAGGCTGACAGAGACACGGGCTGTTAAGCAGCAACTCTCCCAGGCCTAACCACACTGAGCACACCCTGTCCTGCTGGTGGACAAAGGAGGGAATCTCTATTGAAAAAAAAAAAAAGGCCCTCTTCTCTCTCCCATTACCCATGCTATTCTCCCTCCCACAGAGGTCAGTGAGCAGCCATCTTCGTGGCGCTCCTCTGCATCTGCCAGCTATGACTGCTATTAATCAGGGAGAGGGCCAAAGGCAAAAGAGAGCACCTCTTTCTCCCCCACATTTGCCAGGCCAGGCCAGGAATGAATGGTGGGGGGTGGGATGGGATATATATGTGTATATACACGTGTATGTAACTTGAGGGGGGTAAACACTGCTTGTAGGTGTGAAATGTCTACTCTGCTCCATGTGGGCCTATTGCGCTACAGCTCTGGATATGTGTGTCTGTCTCTGGCTTTGCATAACTTCAAGTGTCCAAACAGTGGCAGTGCTCTACTCCAGAAGACATATATACAGCAAACAAACACGGTCTCACCCCACCCTAATCCCTCCTCTCTGCCGTACAGGAGACTCGGCCTGTTTGTCGTCTGTGTCTGACCAGCCCGTTGCCGGAATCAGCATGTGCAGCTGTCTACTGTGACGAACGCAGTGACTCTTCATTGCATTGCTATGTTTTAATATGGCTGCCTGGCATTACTGAAGCCATTTAAAATCCACCTAAGAAGCCACTGACCTCGGGGGAGTTTACACAGGCTGAGAGCAGGTTGAGGTTTAGCTATAACACATATTGATGGCCTTTAACTTGTGTTTGAGAACCTTGGAGGGCGGCGCGATAAGAACTACACTCACAACTGCGGGAAGACCGAGCCCTAAAGTGTGAGTGGCCATTCAGTACTCTTGCCAATATGCCTCTTGATATATAGCTTTTGCCTTTAATAGGTACGAGCATGGTGTGTAGGGCAGTGTCGTGAAAAAAGCCCCGTTTTATATAAGCGTTACAGTTCACTTTGATCTCTTCTCCTGCTCCAGTGTTTATAAATCAGCCACACAAATATTTATGAGCGGAACGAAGAAAATGGCTGGTCTGGTTTGTATCTCGGCCCTCCTCCCACCCCCCACCCACCCACCCTACTGCATCCACCGTCCCCCCCTGTGGCTGATGCATGGATGAGGCCACCGCAGATGCAGAGCGAGCATATAGGCCCCAGGCCACATCCATCATATCTGTTCTGTCTGTGGCTATTGTGTGGCCCCGGAGAAGGCTGACCAGACCAAAACAACCAAGACGCCACATTTACTATGAATAAAAACTAAAGCTGTAAAGAAAAGAAAACATCACTCACCACTGTTTTAACTTGTATAAGATGATATGTATAATAGCTGAGCTGGTACAATGTGATTGGATACATTTTCTGTACACAATCAGAATGGCTGAGTATGGCATTCATGCTCCCGACTAATGCATCAATAGTTCATCAGTAACAAAGCTCAATAAATTAAAACAGCCATGTTCAATACTTATCGCCACTCCCTCCATTTTGGCTCACCTATCTGTTTCTGCCTACAACACACACAATGGGTCAGGCCCCGAGCTTCTGGATCCATGTGCTTTAATTGCTCCCCCCTGTCCTGACCTCTGACCAAGATCACTCTGATATACAGCAACTCTATTAAATTGGGATGTAGGTAAATATTCTTCTAATGACCCTGAGTTCTAGCGACACCATTGAAAATGGATGGGGGGGGGGAAAATCAATCTTTTTTTCCCCTTTTTGCCCTTCACTGACTCTATTAGTTCCTTTTTTATCTGAGCGTTGACTCCAAAAGTGCAGAGGGAGACGGAGAAGAGTGTCTCCCCTCCTTTTGACAGGGCATCGGACTTGATGCGTTTTGGTATTGAGGAGATCACAAACCTATACTCAGAAGGAAATATCTTTCGAACAGCATCTCAACTGTCCTTCAAGTAACACATTGGATTTACTAAGCCAATATAACAAAAAGTAAGACAGCCTTTATCTAAACCGAACAGAATGTTGATCCTGCAATCTAGACTCGAGATAATTTAAAAGATAACACGGTTGGAGTGGCAAAGAGACAAACAAACTGGACCAAATGTTACCCATTACGTAGTGCGGAAGATAGTGGTGTATGCAAGGCCGTGTGCATGTGTCTGTGCATGTGTGTGCACACTGTACAGTAAAAAGCTGATGAACTGTATGTGAGTGTCTGTGGGCAGGGTTGGTGGGGGCAAGGGGTGGAGTGGGGGTGGTGGTAGTGGTGGACTGGCTTGTCGATCGATGCAGTGATTGGCAGTTAATGGCTTTTCCTGTTCTGCCTTGGTAACCCTGGCCTGATGGCTGTTGCTTCTGATCAGAGATGGCAGATGGTGTTTGATTTTCGTATATAAACCCCTGACTTTGTGGAGATGGCTTCATCATGTTCAATGATTTAAAAGTTGAATACTGGGAATACGCCAGTGCTGGATCTCTCATTTAAAAAAGCCCTAACCTCCCTTCCAGATGTAATGCCTGATCTCTCTTAACTACATGCATCCCCCTCAATCCTTCAATGATAAACTATTAGAATGATAAGTTTTTTTTTCATGACATCAGTAAGTCATGTGACCACTCAGAGAACCAAAAATCCTCAAAAAGACCAAAGATAATCCTACAAAAGACCCATCACCACATTGTTCCCTTCTTTTCACCCAACCCGTCAGTAATGGCAGCAAAAGGAGAAAAAAAAAGCATCATGAGTTGTAAATTGAGGGAAATTGATGCATGAGAGAAGATGGAGGGAAATCTCAAATTTTAGCAGATTTATGTTTTACTGCTTAGGTCGTAAGTCTGTGGTTTAGGTCTATTTCATTTCCGAAAAATGCCAGAAATGTTGACATAAAAGGAGCTGATTAAAAAAAAGAGTATATACATTTAAAAAAAAAAATTGTAGCTGGTACTGTAGTATGGACAGAGTCATCTCCAAAGCTGCTGTTGAACTATTCAAATCACAGCTAAGTCATCTGTAGGAGGAGGTTTGCTGAGACACAGTGAGAAGTGCCTGAACTTTGGTCAGCACAAAAGCAGTTTATGTTTGTGTGTGTGATGAAGATAATGATCAAAATGATGATGATATGTGTGTGAGGGAGAGGTAGAGAGAGAGATTTAGGTCACAGTGGGACTCGCAACCGCAAAATTAATGCACCCTTACACCTGAAACATCAACAAATAAAATACTCTCTCTACCTCTCCCTCGCGCCTTTCAGCATGCAAATGAATACATTGATCATTTGAATAATGATTTGCATTCCAGATCTCACAATTTCACGCTCAAACTTTAACGGCTCCCAGAAATCTCATTTAAACAGTAGCTGCGCAGACGGTCCTTATGCTTCAAATTATTTCAACATGACTATTCCAACCTAACAAGCATAAATTAAGGAAATTCCTATCTAGTGACAGAGAAAGGCCATCTGAAGGAAGGATCCAAGTTTGAATTATTCAGCAGTGCTTAATTTTAGGGCTAGTGTTGACTGAATGTGGTGACCAAAAAAAAGAGTGTGGGGGCTGGCAAGGAAGGCGGTGAGGGATGATAGTATATGATCTGGGAGGGAGCCTCAGAGTTCAGTGGCTGCGGAGACTTCCTCTGCTGTCTGAGTCTCTGAAGAGATCTCAGTGGAAAGAGTCCTCTGTAAATCAACATTGAAAGGGACTTTATAAAAGACAAATGTGTGAAACTGCTCATACTGACTAAAAAGTCTCCTCTTCAGTCAATTGCTCTCACCGGCTTGGGCTAGTTAAAGAAAATCGTTAGACAGCGTGACCCCAAGGTTTACCACATGAATGAAGCAGGGTGAGGTGAAGGTGAGCAAGGAATAGAGATGATATGTTGGGGTGGGGCTTAAAGGCTCTGTAGTAAAACTTTTTTTTTTCCCCTCCTCAACACCAATCTTTCTATTCTGGGCATCAGGTTGTCATGAAGGAATGTCAAGGCCATAAAGTATCGGTGCCCTTGAGAAGCTGAAGAGCCTTCTTGTCCCCAACTCTTAAAGCTGTCTTCCTCTCTTTCACTCACTATCACTTTCCCCCGGCTCACTCCCCTTCCCTCGTACTCCAGCAGTAGGTTTAAAGTAGAACGCAGGTGTAGAAGATGGCACCCGTGGGAAAGATAACGTTTGGGAACATTCCTGTGGTTAAAAAATAACTTTTTTTTCTTATATTCTTCATCTGAAGAACTATGTAATTGCCTTGCTTCCAATACTATGCCTCCGTCCCTTTAGTGTTTCCACCCCACACTCACGATCACTACCTCTTACATCACTGCCTTGTAATTTTCATATAATAGTTTAAACAAGGGATTCTATTCTCTGCTACTTTTTTTTCATTTTCATCTTTCCATTTTATCCATCTTTTATACTCAAGAATAAAGCGCATGATGAGAAAACAAGGTGCAAAATGATCTTTTCCAGAGCCCCCAGTAAAAACCACATGACACCCTAGGCTGCACTGCTTAATTACAAAAGGATGAAATCTTTTCTTCTACATCTGGAGAAAACATTGTCTGCATAGCACTGATAGATTTACTGCTCCCAGTTCTAACCCTGGACTCCAGCACACAGCAATTAGGCAAAACATGGATGGACAACCGGCACCATGAAGTTCAGGAAGAGATGGTTATTCTTTCTTGGCACTTTAGAAAAGGCCTCAGAGGCCCCTCTGTTTCAAACAAAACGTCTACCCAGAAAAAAAAAGGTCCTCAGGAAACTGGTGGATGTTTCTTTTTTGTTTCAAACCATGACAGTGGTTACAGAGAGGTTAAGGTTTTTCACTGCACATGGTGCTTTAAGTCAGATGTTGCACAACTTAACTCATCCAAAATGGACCACATTGAGGAGAATGTGCTTGCAGGCATCAGCATCTACCTGACCCATCATAAACAACAAACAGCCAGTGAAATCCCAGCGAGAAATTGCTGAAGTTCTGCAATCCACCAGTAATCGATGCGCCGCAAAATGAAAAGACCTTCGGGGCAGATTTGTTAAAACAAAGAAAAGCTAAGTAAAACAAAAACAGAACATGCTCTGCGCACGGCGGAGCAATTTCAATGGCTGCAGTGCTGTAAATCAAGCATTGGTTTTAAAATGATGCTTCTGACAAACAACAACAGCCAATAGGTTGTACAGTTACAAAGAGCTGTGAAATGCACCGCAAGTTGTTTTTAAAGACTAATTGTCTGTGATGTGTATACAATCACTCAACACTGCTTATAAAATCACATTTAGCTACTCAAACATCCTTTTGGACTTAGAAGAACATTACATGTCTAGGGGAATGAAACAACAGTCAGGGCCACATATTCATCATTGTCTGAAATTTATCTGTCCCATGACTCTACTCTGTAGGCCAAACCCAAACAGAATAGAGGTCCCTGTGTGCTCATCCTGGTACCTAAGACCTCCTCCCTTCTCCTCAATCTGTCTCTTCACCCTAACTTGCTTTCATGTACAGCTCCACTGAACACAGACCTCAGAGCAGAGTAGTTTTGTGGCCCTGACCACTCGGGGGCCATTAATCTGGTGGCTAAGCCACTGATGTATTGATGGCACAGAGCCGGTAAGCCTGCCTGCCTCACTCTCTCCATCCCTTCAGCTTAGGAGCTACATAGATTCACTGGAGCCTCCATCTGGCCTCATCAAAGCAGCATTTACCTGCCAACTGCGACTGTTAGTCTTTCAGGTGTGGTGGCTATAGGTCGACAAATGCATTGACCAGCTGGGCGAAAACATTCAAAACCAGGACAGCTACAGCATGTCTGCGTACTCTTAAAGACATGAAATAAACTACATGAGCAGTTAAGTCTAGTTTCTGTCAGAATGTTTTAAACACATGGAGCAACTTTTAATCTTACTGCAAGAAACAGACATTACTTAAGATAACTGACCAGTAAATTCCAAAGGTTTGGCTGTGTAGTGTAACTACAATGATATTTGTTGTGAGCCTGCAGGCAACCACATATAACTCCAGACGTTGACTTGACCATCGAACAACACACGTGACACTTGGTCGGGGAAGTCTGGTTTTTGCAAAACATTAAAATGACTTTATTAACCACGTCAATTTTTATAAATCTTTTTCAGCCAACATGGCAACTCATTTTACTACAGCATGACAACTAAATGTATAACAGGCTTGTAGGAAAATGGAGATGCCGCTGATGTAACCCTAAATGAGGCTTTTTGAAGATGGATACTATCTATTCTGGCATCTTTTCAGTTGGGGTTATGTGTTGGTGGTAAAAAGATGAGACCATGACTGATTAAGTTGTCATATCATATTTACAAGATAGAGGCAGGCAGAGTCTGTATAATACAGACATTCTTCACAGACCCTCTGGTTGGTGTAGGCAGAAGTGTCTTCAAGGTGCAATTGTTCTCTCAATAATGCTTCCATGTCTGTCTGAAGGTGAATAACTTTGTTTTACCATTTGAAATAACAAAATAAATAAAATACAGACAAATTTTAGTCTGGATATGTGTCCTCTCTTTCTATGGGGGCTAGATCTGATGATTCAATAAGAGAATAGGTGTTTTGACAATAACAATTATCAGCACTTTGCTTTTAAGTGAGTGTGGAGCAAGGAACATCGAACAAGACTAAGTGTGAGTGGAAAGAGTGGGATGGGGGATGCAGCTGAGGAGAATGTTTAGTTTTCCGGTACAGCTGGATTAGAGATATTTAACCTTACGCACATCCACATTCTAGACCACCCACTGGTTCACTATCAAACCGTTTTGTTTTGTGGGCAGAGAATTTGTTTTATTTGAGGGTTGAAAAGGTAGAGGAAGGTAGAAAACATAAACATCACATAGATAGAGGGCTGTGTGATAGTAATGTTTGAGAAAACGTTTCTTGTCTCTAAAAAGGACAAATGGAACAAATTGTGTATCTACAACATACATCACTTGGCCCAAGGTGCCAAAACCGCCGGCTGTGCACGAAGTGGAACTTATCTCTGCCTCGAACTGTGAGGAAACCCAGACACACAAAAAAGATATAAATTTTTAAAAATCAAATCAAAACAAACAATCACCGAAAATCTCAATCTCCCGACCGACACATCCATGTCCTGACTCTAATCATCCTACGGCTGACAATGCATCTCTATGTCCACCACAGAAACAGGATGGAGAACCTAGTCTATAATGCACTAGGCCATTTTACATCTGGTAACTGTGGTAAACAACCACTGGAAAAAAAACAAAAGAAAACTAGGAAAAGACCAGCATCTCCTGTCAAAACCCCCCTCTCCTTGCTATCTTTCACTGTCAAGTAAGTCCCAGCGACACCCACAGTAGAGCAGTTGCACATACTATCAGCACCAGCAGCAGCAGCAGCAGCTGTGCCACGGGTCAAAGCCCGACCTTTTCCCTGGCCTTCTCAAGGGGTGGGAGCTATAAGAGTTGTGAAATTCTTACACGCTGCCAAACACTAAACCCTACTAGCCCCCCTCTTATTTGTCTGACAGCCCTTCTCTCCAATCCCCCCAGATTGTCTGTCGTATGCCACACCTTCCTTGTTCCACCCACCAAGCAGGAGTTACTGAGATCTGTTTGAGGTATTACAGTAGAGTGCAACTCTCTGCAGGCAATTACTGACACGAGGAGGGTAACCGAGGTTCAGGATCATGACTGTGTTCACTAAGGAGGTGTTACAGGGGCCCCAAATTTAAATACTTCCTGAGTGTGATGTTATGCCTTTGATCACATGTTCTTTACTTGTACAGAATCATATTATAAGATGTTCTCGATGAGCAATTAAAATAATTCATTTCATGAAGCCTACCATGAAGCCTACCTTGGCATTTTGTGGCACTTAAGATTACAAGATTGCTCTGTTTGTGTGTGTGTGTGTGTGTGTGTGTGTGTGTGTGTGTGCATTCACATGCTTGTGCATGTGAAAGGGGAGAATGGGCTGTCTCCCAGGATGTGCAGCAAGCGCTTTATTAGAGCGGTAGTACCAGTAAATCAGAGCTCAGCTCTTCCTGGAACTGCTGCAACCTTTCCCACTGAGCACTATTACTGAACAATCATAGGCTAGCCATGATAATTAGCAGAGTATCTATCGTTCCAACCCTCCTGTCGCCCCCCCCTCCTCTCTCTCCTGTCTGTCTCTCCATCCTTCAACCCCTCCTCTTCTTTGAAATGTCTGGTGGGTGAGTGGGCAAGGCCAGGCGCCCGCTAGATGTCATTTCACCAGAGGACATTTCACATTACCTGCTGTAATTTTTGTCTTGACGTTGGCCAGAGTGACAATGAGGGCTCATTCATGTTGTCACACTATGCGACCATCAGGAAAATATCAAGCATGACTGAGACATCCCAGAAAGCTTCAGAAGTTTGGGAGAGGAATTAAACATGGCCATATCCAACCTGTCTGAGGAACTAAGGGCAACACAATTCCATAATAATCCTGTTAATATTCAGCTGATCTCTGTCATGACCCCACAATACATTTTATTTGATTGCTAAATGGTAATATTTTTCTACAATACATTTTTCTGGAATACAAACAAAACCTATTTGCCGTTGTATCCCAACTACTTATGATTGCATAGTCCAAGAGGATTGGAGACAATCCTGGTCTTTATGATCATTAATGGGAAGAGGTCATCGCGCCTTGCATTCCTATGTCTGAAAAGCCAGTGCTTCTGCTGAGTAGGATCATTAGGGAAACACCTTAATGCCTTTTCATGTAACCACTAATCCCTTCATTTACATTGCAGCCTATTTTCCTCTATTATGTTTTCTTGTGAGTATTTGCTCTCAGCAGAGTGTGGGCATTTTCTTTCCTCAGTGTTCACCGATTCTTTTGGATTGCACTGAAGGGTAAAACAAGAGCAGCGACTACATCCAAGATACAGATGTATTGTGTTTGTTAATGGACTCTACTTAACAATATGTTAGTGCACTCAAAAGTGCCGGGCATTTGATCAAAACCGCTGTTCCCATCGGTAGGGAACAGAAAGTGGACGTGACTATGTGTGTGTAAGGCAGAAAGAGAGAGAGATGAAAAGTTTGTACTCAATAGAGCGGGACCAGGACCGAGGGAGGGGGTGACAGGACTTTCTTGGTTAAAGATTCCCCATCTGATAGTAGCGGCACTTTCTCCCTTTCTTTTCATGGCCAAGCGGCATCTGGAGTGGATTTTGTGCTAGCAGACACCGAGGAACATGATTACATTCGGCTAACTGCGTTCTAAACTGATTATGCATGTGCCAAGCTAATGGACTACATTTGCAAGAGGAAAAATAACATCCAATCAATCTCAATTACCGCCAATTGCACCAGCCCCCGAGACAAGGAAGGTAGCCAGCTAAGTCCCCCATGCTCCTCCCCTTTCCTCCAACCCTTGACTGGAAACCGAGGCCTGTGGCTGGGCCTGGTTAGGCTCCACCCATTCTGTCTGGCCAGAGCAGCCAAGGCCTGAGAGCTGGATTAGTGCCACTCATCTCACCTCCACACTAGCACATAGCTAAGCCCTGAGGCCTACTGTTGATGGTGTAAGGGCTATCATATTCACGTATTATGTATTTGGATAGCTGTAAAATGAGAAAACTGAAGCTGGGTTCGTTCAAGATGAAGAGAGCCTCAGGGGAGAGCTACATATTTAAAAAATATATAATAAACAAATTAGGTTTGGGTCATCTGCACTGCAACAATACCCATCTGTTCATGTTTAGGAGTGACCACTCTAGGACAGGATGGGTAACCAACATGCTATCGTCAGAACAGCTAAAACCCTACGGGAAAAAGAGAAGGTGAAACTTCGCCTCAGAGTGCAAGACAGGCAGAGCACAGTGCTTAGATTTGCTAACTCTCAACTGAGCACAGGGGAGGACAGCATCACCCCCCACTGTGTGGTGGTCCATGTGGTCAGGATGGCTCGCTGGATCTTTCTGTGGTCTTTTGGAACATTCCAATACATGGGGTGGTGGGGGTGATATTTTTAGAAAGCTCTAATATGGGCCGCATACCACAGACTCTCAAATTATCCCATCCAGCTTAGCCCTCAGTTTAAACCTTCCTTTTTAATTCCAGTAATTACAGGCTCCAATTTATATGGAGCTGTGCACACAAAGGGCCTGTTTAATGCAAACCAGTTTGATTTGGGTGAAGTGTCCCAAGCATCTCCCACATCTTACAGCCTGTTTATGCTGACTTGATGATTTATTTCCCCCCCCCCCCCCCAAAAAAAGGTTAAAAACGGTGCCATTTGCATCAGATTTCTTTGGGGAGGAATAAATGAATGGTGATTTTCCTTTTTTCGTCCTTGCCTAATATACCAAGTTGGGTTTTGCAGGCTTGTGGGCCACTGTGGGTTTCTGCCTGTCAGTGTCTCTACCAGGACAGTAAATCCAGCACAGAACGGAGACAGTGACATTGTCAAGTGGGGAGCCAGTGCTGCCAGGAGACCACACAACCATGTACTTGTTGTCCGCTAATCACATTTGTGAGTCATAAAACATTGTAATAATTCTTGTCAACTCACAAACATCTCTATTTTTGAGTAGTGTCTGGGATGAGAGCAGTTTATGAGGACTACAGTGTTCTTTGGTTGAGAGTGCAGGTAATTTCTGGACAAATGCACACACTCTTACTCGGAAGATCAATTGGTTTTAAGAAATATGGAGCCGTCTTAAGAGGCTTAAGTCATAAAAAATGATCATGCCTGGATGTGTTGTACATATTTAATCCCCCGCAGCCTGAGCAGCAGTATGACATATGTCTCTTCTTTCTTAAAAACTCAAGCAGAAAAAAAATACACCATTTGGGCTTAAAGCTAAGTGGAAAGCACACAGATAATGTGATATAAACTGTACCATATCTTGTGAGACTAATACATCTCTGCCTTCAAAGGTGTGAGGAAGAGAAAGGGCATGCCAAGGCCTGTCTATTTTGGTCTTATGTGAGACTGTCATGTCATTGGAATCTGGGACAGTAAGTCCAGCAGTTAAGGCCAAGAGTGGATGACCATGTGCTGGAAAAACAATAGTATATCTTGCTATACTTTTTCGCCGTCTCACAACTGACTCAACAGATTCGCGAGTTATGTTGCAAATTTAAATTTGTATCTATCTATGAAAAATAAAAATCTTCTGCTGTCCTTTCTGTTGTCCTGATGCAGACCATAGACTTAAAACCTCCTGTGTCCCCTGGCTGCTTTTAACGGCGGCGCCAGGAGCCCTGCATCCCACCTTCCCCTTTAACAAACCCCTTTAATATTATTTCAGTAAATGCATTGTGGACAGGATACATGCCTGCCATGCCAGTGGATCTTAGAAACCATTCATAATGCTGGATACTTTTTCAATACACAGCCTTTTTACATAATAAGTCACACTATAATATACAAAGACTCCAGTCGAAAAGTGTCAAGCAATCTAGTCGTTCAAATTATTGAGTTCAAAACACTCTAATGGAGGGGACTTTATTTATAATAAGGTAACACCTACAAAGAAACAGGTCTGTATGTATTGTAACATGGAGTATGTGTCGTCAGTGTTTGCATGCGTTTTGTTGTGTGTGTTGTATGTATGCATGTGTCCGTGTGCAACTGTGCCAGTTTGGGTTAAGCGCGGAGTGGCCAAAGCCGCAGACGCACAGGATAGGTACCTAAATGGAATCAGGCCTGTTAGATTTATGGCCATTTGTTCTGAGAGTGTTCATCCATTGGCTATTATGGAATGATTAGAGGAGAAGGTGAAGCTCCAAGTCCAGCAAAAATCAATACGGCTGTCGAGAACGATTCAGCCTTTCCCGCTCTGAGGAGTATTAGCACCAAAACTCTGTCTCCTCACACTTCTTCATTCGTCTCCTAGTTATTCACCCCTAAGCCTCCAAACTGGCTTTAGCTGCCATGTTCTTGTCGTGGCCCTGTTTCTATAAGACTACGACACCAGAAAACTACCATTCATGTCTTGGGAGAGTATAGGGGTGTATTTTAAGGAGGAATATCAAGTTAGCAGGGAGAGGATTAAGGTCACATTTATCCTATTGAAAAAATAAAAATATATGTGTGTGTGTGTGTGTGTGTGTGTGTGTGTATGTGTGTCTGTCTCCAGGTTCCCTTATAAAACCTCAAATATTGTGACAATAAAGCAGCATTAACATTGCAGGTTATTGTGCAAAATGAATTTTTAGTGGGATTTTTAGATATGAACTTCCCACTTCTCTACATGCTCTTCTTCCCCAGTTGTGTATATACTGAGTATTGATGTGAAATGAAATGATTATGATACAGTGTAAAGACAAGGTTGAGTGGTGGGTGGGATAAACAACTCACCTTGTAGAGTTTGAGACTAGCCTCATGGCGGGAATTGACAGTGTGCATTCTCAGCTTCTCCAGGCTGTTAGTGTAGTAGTCACAGGCGTTGCATTTCAGGTGCACTGGATTGCCTATGGCCACGCACTTCAGGCGCCATTCATTGCCTTTGCCCCCTTCTTTAATGTGGGCTACAAGCTGATACTTTTGCACATGCTTGTCTGTCTTGCAATGCAGCTGGAAATTGGCCTTTAGCTGAGTGGTGTAGTGGCACAACTTGCACTGGTGAGAGTCGCCCACCACAGCACGCCATTCCTCCTCCGGTAGGCTGCGTTCAGCTCCCATATGCATGCCGAGCACATCCAGGTTGTCAGTTGTGAAACGGTTGCACACGGCGCACTGAAAGAGCTTGAGGGAGGGATCGCTGGTTTGTGATAGGCTTTCTCCCAGGGTCATCAGTTCTTCGGACACCAACTGGCCACCGCCCAGCCGCACGTCCATAGGAAGCTCCCCACCTACTATAACATGCAGGACCACAAAGATAGAGGGAAAGCAAGAGGGAAAGGGTAAGGGAGTTGCATCATTATGTTAGACACATTCAGAGCTTACAGTCTATACAAAAGTCCGGTTTAAAAGATTACTTCAACTTGCAATGATTTACGGGATTCATTCATTTTTTCACTACTCTCATTATTATATAAAGTAAGGCTGTTAAACTATGAAAAACCATGCTCTGTCTGTCGGTATGATATTGCCTCAAGATAATGTGCATGTATGTATTTATGGGCATATAGCTATTCTGGATTTGAGCTGGGAAAGAAGAAAGCCTGGGACTTTTCCATAGTGACCAAAACCTCACGCTGCCAAAGAATGAACATACGTGTCGCCTGTTTGGGCTGGTGCAGGTTCATGGCCTGTCTGTAAATCAACTCCAGAGGCCACAAGCTCCGCCAAAAAAAAGCAAGTTATTTGATCATTACTGAAGAACTAAGGAGTTCCCAAACACACATTACTGTAAATCAAATCCATCACCCTTGTTCACTGCATAATGATATGAAGAAAAAAAAACAGCTTCTCTGCTTGGATTCTTCTGTGTCTTTCTCTACAGATTGCCTCTAAATCAATATAGACACCTTACACATTAATTCCGCTGGGTACAGAGTCTAAATGCTGCAGGAGAAGGGGAAAAAACAGCAAGCACATACCCTGACATCAACCACATAACTGGTATCTATTCAGTCTGGGAAGGCTGACTTTAAAAATGAATGCTAAAAAAATGAGGTAAGAGCAGCCAGAGTTTTTGCCTTTGCTTGCTGATCTTTAATCTTTCACTGCCCAGACTGAGCATGCAGGCGTGACCCTGCCTGGCTTTACACTAAATTAATTCCAGCAGCTCCTTTTTATTTATTGCTGCAGTATGCAGCCTGCTCATGGACTTTTCTCCATTACCTGAGTTTTTATAGCCAGGAGAGGGAGACCTTTGAGAAGCCCTCTGAAATCACTCACAGACCCAGCACCCCAGTCATAGCTCCTTACACTCTCTCTCTTGCAAACACACAGATGCACATACACAACCTCAATTGGTTTCCCATTCCAGTCCTTTCCTGCACCTAACATCTTCTGATTTTTACCTAGCTCTCATGCTCCATTACTATGCAGACCTTGTGATTTACCAAAGATAGTCCATTAGACCAATACATTGGTTTGTAGCTTTACATCTGTTTTCACAAAGGTTCATTTATTAAAACCACAATATTGTGAAGGTATATATCAACCCATGTCCATAATTATACAAAGATATCTTGCCAGTGCAAAAATTCACTTGCAGTTCCACTGAGCACAACAGACAGCAAATTCGTAAAAAAAATTGCTATAAAAAAATCACATCCTCCTTCTCTCTTGTACTGCAACTCATATCTATCTTTCGCGACAGAAGCTGAGTCTTGGGAACAAGGATTACCAGGAGGCTAAGATCCTGTGAGGTCAACATTTGCTATCTATCTCTTAGGCAATACACTCAAAAATCCACCGTGGAAGCTTGAAAGAGAACCTCTTACTTTAGCTCCTTGGCCTGAGATCTCCTTGCGATGGCAGATTCTCTCAAGAGATTTACTGAGCCTTATGTACCATACTGTCAAGTTAATATAAGAGTCTTTGTGTATAATGACTTCAAGACTTCTTTTAAGTGTGACAGAGGATGACACCACTGTAGTT
Source organism: Scophthalmus maximus (assembly GCF_022379125.1). Taxonomy (NCBI): domain Eukaryota; kingdom Metazoa; phylum Chordata; class Actinopteri; order Pleuronectiformes; family Scophthalmidae; genus Scophthalmus; species Scophthalmus maximus. The sequence continues at coordinate 12,752,567 of NC_061518.1, forward strand.
TATGGGTCCAGACTGTGTAATCATTGCCTACCTTGTAACATGCTTATTAGGAAAATGAACCAGATGGCAGAGAAGGGAAAAAAAATAGTCACGACGATCAATTATTTTTTTGTGCCTTTGACCTGGTGACAGTTTGAGACAAGTAGTACAAACTGTGGTGTTTTGACTTGCACATTAGAGGTTAGGCCCTCTAACTCACCTTTTGGAGTTATATTTGGTATCACAGTGATCATCAAATTCAGTTGAAATTAAAATAGTAAAGAGATTTATTGCATGGTTATGGAGAGGGTCTACATTAAGGCCCCCATTGTTAACCTGTCTCTAAAGAACTGTGCTTTGTCATTTTGCAAGCAACTAGGGGTATTTCTGAGAGCAAGAGAGGCAAAAAGGGGGCTCACCGAGTGCAGGGGCCAGGGCAGCCATGTTGGGATCCAGGTGAAAGCTCCCCATCAGGAACTGGGCCTCTGCTCCAGCTGGGTCAATCTTGAGGCCTGGTGGAAGGCTCATGTTCTGCGTCAGGTAATATTGATAGAGCTCAGCCTCAGAGGGGGAAGGCATGGCTCCCAAGCCAAGTCGACTGTGCTGCATCTGAGTCACATTCTGCTGAAGTAGCATCATGTTGTGCATGTGCTTCTCACTGGTCATGTGGATGCGCAGGTTCCGTGCCACATTGGTCTCATAGTCACACACTTCACACCGCCAAGTAGGTTTGCTCTTCGGCTTGGTCGGAGATGGGGCCCCACACGGTCCGGCCATATGGGTGGAGGACTGTGTAGGATGGTGGTGAGGTGGGTGATGGCTACTGGCCTGGGTCACTGAGGGGACAGCCACCACTCCTCCTGGGGTATGTCCAAACACCTGCTCTTGCGCCGAGCCAATAGATCCTCCATTCTGCAGTGTCTGCATGTTGTTTAGGTGCTTGTCTGACTGCATGTGGATGCTTAGGTTGCCCTTTGTGGTGGTTGAGTAGTTACACACCTAGAAAATATAGGACATTTTCTCTTGAACTGCAATAAAGTTATACAAAATTTACTTTTAAACATCACTTTACACCTTACATACAACTAAATGGCTCAACAAACAAGCATCTTTAACAGCAAACCTTAAATAAAAAGGGAAAATAATAGAACAATTGAAAATTGCTACATACCTCACACCGGAAGGGCTTGTATCCACAGGTATAGCTTTCTCCACGAGCAAGACGAGGGTGGCTTTGACCACTGCTGCAGTATGCACAGGAGCCTCCAGAGTCTGGGTGCTTCTCTTTCATGTGAGCCTCCAACGTCTGCTGATACTTGTAATGCCAGTTGCATTTGGGACACTTCAGTGTCTTGCACGAGTTGCGTGAATGCATCATGGTCATGTGACCACCCAAGGAGCGTGAGGAACCCAGAACAGTATCACATTTAGGGCACTCTACCCCACTTCCTGTGTTGCCACCAGGCCCATGGTTCTGTGGACACTCGCCCATTCCTGTTATGTCACAGGAGCCCCCTGGGAGGGAGTGCGAGTGGCCATGCAATGAAGAGTGGAGGTGATGATGATGGTGGAGCATGTGATGATGGTGCAGAAGGGCTCCATTTTCCTCTTCGCCCTCTGCTGGGCAATCATTTGGTTCTGGAGCTGTGGCACTATCTCGATTGGCACTTTCATCAGCAGCAGCATTGGAGGACCGAGGTGAGGAGGAAGTGCCAGCAGTGTCATCCTCGCTCCTTCTGACGGCAGCTGCCGCCATTGCCATGGGAACAGTGAGCCCCTGGCAGTTAAAGCTCAGAGGGAGCTCTGAGGTCCTCCCCCCACCATCTGCAGCTGAACCCTCTTCCTTGACAGAGGAGCAAGTGGAAGCAGGGGCTTTGCTGTTGAGTGTGGAACTGACCGCAGAGGTGCAGGCAGAAGGCTGGAGAGCGCTACTAGGCATTAATAAAGGAGATTTGGAAATGCTTTGGTTTGAGACAGCTGGTTCCCCTGCTTCACCCCCACCGCTGCTACTTGTACCACCACAGGCCAATGCAGTACTTTCTGCCTCCAACTCGTCTTCCTCCTCCCCTAACAACAGTTCCTCTTCTTCTTCTGAACCCCCCATTTGGCTGGATAGGTGTGCCTTGCTTTCATGTCCCTCACTGTCCCCATCCTCTTTCCCAACAGCCTCCTCTGTTCTCCCTCCCTGTTTGGGCAGGGCGCTGGAGTCTTTGGCAGAGCATGGGGATGAGGTAAGAGTGGATGCTTTGGGAATGCTTAGCCCTCCAAGAGAGAGGACTGAGCTTAGCGGGGTTTGTTGTTGCTGCTGTTGCTGGAGGCCAGAGTCAGAGTCTTTGTTCAGGAGGGTCTCGCTGCCCCCACTGCTGCTTCCAGGCTCCAGATGGACACCACTAAATGTGCCATAGAAGCTCTGGCCAGAGTTAATGGGGAGCAGGGTAGATGGCAGAGGAGTGCTCTTATTTTTTGGTTCCAGGAAACTGATGAGGGGCTCTTTGTCTTTCCCAATGCCTTGGATGATGGCAGATGCCTGCTTGTCCCCTAGCAGCTGTCGCTCATCCTCACAGAGTGTCATGCGGTGATCATGGACGGCATGAGTGGCAAAGGAACGCGCATAGCCAAAGGACAGCTTGCAGAGGAAACACATAAGAATGGGCTTACCCTTGCCATATAGGGCTAACCCATCAAATTTGGAGAAATCCACGTTGTTGGGAACATCTTTGGATACACAGGACTTCTTGGCAGACCCATCGCTGTTCAGGTAATCCTTGTTGCTTTTGTGCCGCACATCGAAGACACGGAAAGTGTGCAGGACAGGACTGAGGCCTGCCATAGTTGAGGTATTGGGGAAACCTTGGTCTGAATTGCCAAACCACTTCCCAAAGGACGAGGCTATGTGGAACGTGTTGATGATCTGAGGGTAGACTGAGGATGAAGTCCCAGCAAGTTCGCCCGGTTTTCCCCCACTGGTAATAGAGTTTGTGGGAAGCAGGCCGGGTACCTTGCCGCCACCACTTTGGATCAACTGACTGAGGCTCTCTACGATGTAGGCAGAGCCATCTGGCTGATAGACTATCTCTCCAGCCAGGTTCTCCACATCACTGCTCTCTTCTTCATCTTCCTCTTCTCCTTCCTCACTCCCACTCTCAGGTGCTCCCTGCTGTCTTGTGGGTTGATGTCGCAAAAGAGTGGGCATGCCCCCTCCTCCTGATGCCATAGGCACCCCGGGAAAGGGTTGAAGACTTGGGAAACAGCTGTCAATTTCCATTTCATCTAAGTCCTCAGATTCTTCCTCTTCTCCACAGCTCACTCCCTCTTGCTCTTCTTCCTCAAGACCCTCTCCTCTGGGATGCAGCAGGCCTGTAACAGAGCTATCACTGCAGGTCTGGGGTGATGTCTGTTTTGGCTGCTGATGCTGGGATTGTAGTTCTCTTATCCCGTCATGAGGTGCACTGGGGTTTTGGGGTTGAGAAGGGTAGGGAGCAGAGAGAGACAGAGGATCCAGGGAAGGAGCCTGGTTGGTGCAAGGGACCTGTGAGCTAGAGTGATCGTTCCAGGGCTGTGGTGGTTGCTGCTGCTGGGAGGAGCTGAGCCCATCGTCTGTCCCAGAAACCACGGGAGACTCACAGCTGTCCATGCTGATGCCTACATGAGGCGTTCATCGCATCCAGGCCTGCAGAGACACAAATTGGACGAGGTAAGAGGTTGTTGTAATATTTTATATATTTAATTTAAACAACTATGCATATAGTGTACATAAGCACACACAACTCATCAATTACACACTGTGTCTGAGGTCACCAAAGTGGACTTTTGGACCCCACTGACATGTATTTTCCAAAGTATATTCCTATAAAGAAAATCAGATACAGAAAATATGGAATGGACAATATGTGTATAAAACCTAAAAGAAAATCCAACTCATGGTGTATTGGGCAAGAGGTCTGAGATATAATTGGAAAATGACACCATGCTCATTACACTAGATTAGGTACTTAAACACAATACCTGAGACAAGCACTAATAAGCCATCTATGATTCATCTTCCTGCCATATGAGGAAGGTACCATCTTTTATCTTCACCTTCCAAACAACACCCCTAATTTTATATTCTGCAAATCCTACATCCGTTTTTAATTAACTTGCAGTCAGAAAAAGGAGAAAAAGCCAAACTTAATGGATCAAATAGATTCCTTGTGAGATAATTAGACACTGAAAAGCCACCCATCAGCACATTGTACATTTACATACCGGGAAGAAAAAGGAAACTGCATCTAAATAAAGCAATTTTAACAGTATTATTACCATCTTCAGGTTCTGTACATATAAGATGAATAAAACACGTGCATTATTGAAATAGATGTGAATAAACTAACAGGAGTAATAAAAGGCAGTATTTTCTATGAGCCCAAAATACATAAGCTCGGTTAGGACTTGAGTGCAGCTGTGTTTAGATCTTGCATCCAATAACCTCGACGCTCAGCCTGGTTTCAAACACTCCAGCCATCCTCCGCCTCTGAAATAATAAATGGGAGCTGAGCTTTCGGGAGCTAGCCATGCCCCGAGCATCTGAGGGGCCTAACACAAGCTGCAATTTAGAGTACAGAAGAGATAAAATGATAGCGCAAGATACTGCTGAGCTAATAATTTTATTAAAGGGATGCAGCCAACATTGATTAAAGGGGGCAATCGGGCTGAAACCAATAACTCTGGGCTGCCCTTTAACCCACCATCACTGAATATTACATGAGCAAAGTTTCCCGGCACTAAGCTCACTGCCATGTCCCGGTTGATTAGCGCATTCACTGCTTGCACTTGATTTATTTACTTATTTACTTAGGGATGCAAATTTCAGCTGTGATCAGAATGGAGTCTTCCCCCACACCTTAACATAATAACCACCATGGGAGAGGAGAGATTGATAATGTCTGTCTGCCTCTTCATGAATGTCTGATGAAGCTCACCTCCCACACAACATACCTGAAACCCTCCAACCTATATCAACTTGAACAAAAAAAAAATAAGACACCTGTTTTAAAGAAATGAACAATAACAGATAAGAGAACAAAAGAGAAAGAAGCACTATAATTATAAAACAATTAGCTTAAGTAAAAAGAATATCCAATTATGACTGTGAAGATGATGTAGATGTTACTGTCACAAATACCAGGGGACAGACATTATCTGTTAGTATATGGTCAATCTGACCATTTTGTTTACACACGACAAAAGCTTACCCCAGTGACCCCTGTGTTGCTTTGCATACAAAATGAAAGATATTAGACTGGCTGGCTTATTAACAAGATTGCTTTATACAGCCAGACATGATTTAGAGATGGCTGCCATATTGAGTGAGGGGATACTAGCCCTACTGGTCTGTATTTATTATCTTCTCCATTAATAAGAGTCTATGAGCTCAACAGCCATTTCACACAAATGGACTGAGGGCAGTGAGACTAATGCAAGAAAGAAAATAAGCCACATGTCAAACAGACAGTGATTCTTCAGACTAAAAGTACATGAATAAACTGAATCAAAGTAAATGGGGGAAAAAACAGATGTGACTTGTTTAATAGGACGTCCTCTTAGGAAGTCTCCATCCTGTCTGAACACGGAGTGTTTCACACCTACAGTACATCAGCTCCTCCTCCAGATTCCACAACCTGTCTTGACCAGGCCTGAAAACACAGGCCGCAACTAGTAGTTAAGTTTGCTAGTAAATCTAAACTACTAGCTGACCTCTAAAGTTCTCCTTGATGAGTTTGAACAGAGGGGCTACACTGTACTGTATTGAGGGTATCTACCCATCGTTTCCCATTATTGCTGTAGGATACCTGAAGCAATTAGCAGTAGACAGGATAACACAATGACTCTTGATCAGTGCTAGAGCTCTGAGCCAGCTTGGTGTGTACACTGCTTACAGAAAACAGGATTGCCCTTTAAAATCAAGATGGTGTAATTCAATAACCTGCAGTGGTTACTGATGAGCAATGGGATTGTCTGGAGTCGGCAAGTCGCAGATGGGCCAACTGATATAACGCTGTTTGTCTCTCGGAGGTCTGCCTGGCTCAGTGACACCTGTTTAAAGCAGGAAAAGCTTTAATCTCTGGGAGGCACTAAACAAGACCAGGAGACAGACAAAGAGACGCGGTCGAAGAAGAGGGGAAGTGGGGGAGGCCAGTGTCTCTATGTGCTGACTGTGTTGATAACCACAAATCAAAATGATGGAGCAGCAGAGTAAGGGTAACTTCATGTACTACTTGGGGGTATCATTTAAGGTAATATACTGATATATGTAAAAAAAAAAAAAAAGAAAGAAAAGAAAAGTTAATTTTCTATTGCCTACTGGCACTGACGCTAAATGCACAAAACAAAGGATCCTGCCATGGCCTCTGCCCTTGTGCCATATTGCAATTCTAAATGTGGGCTCACTGAGTTGACAATAAGCAGGCTGTATGCAGCCATAACAGGCTTTAGTTAACAATAAGAGATAATCAGAGAGAAGAAAAGGCTGGATTCCTGAGCTGATCTGGGGGAGAGCATGCCGATGCACAGATCCTGACTGTAGAACTCACACTCCTGCTGCCACCTGCCTTCAAAGGCTTCATGCCAGGGTCTCCCTGCTCTCTCTGTCTCTCTCCACTGACAAAAAATAAAAGTCGCACTCCAACCCCCCTCCCACCACCCTAACAACGCAGATAAGGTTGAACCTTGTGAAAAGGCCTCCGTTCTAATGAACACTGTCAGAGAGTGGGTCTGGATGTCATTTGGCAGGGATGGAAAATGAGATAAGTTTTAAGTTATGGGTCCTTTTATTAGGTGGGATTTACCAGCCAACTGGGGGAGGAATTAAAGGATATGGAACCATCTGATTATAAGCATGCCTGATCACCTGCCTAAAGGCCTTACCTTGCCTCCAGAGGACCGTTCTCTCCCCGAGTTTCCTGAGGGATTTATCTCTGACTCAGCCCATAACTGTGAATATTGCTAGGCCATGGGCATCATGCAGAACCAACCCTTACTCTTATCCACATGCATGTTTCAGCAGTGAGGGAACACCTTTTTAAATAAGAAAAAAAACTGTTTCTTAATACGCCTAGAGGACCCCTTAGAATAAACCAGGTCTGGTTTTAAATTGTTCCTCTGTGATGTTGCCTGTCTGTGTCTGGTCTCTGAGCCATCACTGAGCCTGGCCAGCCACCGCAGGGTAAGGGGCGCTTATTGGAAAATCAATGGTGTGAACGCTAAGCAAGTTACAGGAAGATGTGGGAAGGAAGGGTTCTTATTGATAAAGCAGGGGAAGGCCTTTGATGTTGCACTAGGGACATGCTCGCTGATGGGGGAACCATTGTAGACCTCAGGCAGAGTGAAGCCCAGGTTTATCTCCTAGGTTTATTCCGATTAATCACCAATAAAGGGCATGCATGCATGCAATGCACTCTGACTTAAGTCCATTTTAATGCCTGACATGGCATAATATATTCTGGTTTTAAAATTTAACTCAGTGATGGTAATTATATTTAGATAAAGTCTCTCTTATTTACCTTGTCTACTGCCTATCTGTATTCTGTATCTAATGCAAAGAACTGATAATCAACTCAAGTATTGGTAAGTATGTTACATGTGAGTGGGCAAGTGTGGTCCTAAACTACAGTAGCAAACTGCTGGCAAAAAAATTATTCACTGTACATAATTAAAAAAATAAAGAAATGCATCCAATTACAAATAATTCACTTTTGCTGTCATTAACAAAACTGTATACTGCTTATTAAATCTCACTGTCCAAAAATCACAATGATATGATAACACAGAGTTCTTGTTCTCCTTGATCCCTACCACTGTCAATCTGACAATTCACCATCAACTACATTGTTGCTTATTGTGTGTAAATATTGTGTCCGCTATTCTGCTAATGCAGACATAGGGATGCGCGGTATTGCTCCAACTGCAGAAGGCAAAAAGTCACCTCAGGTCGATGGCACTCAGCCTGTAAACAGGGCTTCCCGTAAAATCAATGATCTTCAGTAGGAGCTATCAGTCTGTGGAACAGAAATAGCCATGGCTGTGTTGAGTCTGAGGCGGGGAAGAGCACACATGAGTGTGTGTGAGCAGAGAGGGTCGGTCCCTGGCATGTCTAGGTGCAGTTCTCAGAGATAGCAGAACTGAGTCATGCAGCTTTTGTTGTGTTACAGCTGCCGAAAACGCAGAGGCATTAGGTGCAATAGAAACTATTTCCAATGTTGTTTTGTATGTGTACTATATGCATCAAACTAGATTTGGAACAAATATTGCATATTGCAGCTAAAATAATCCTTGCTGATTAAAATATGAGTAAACTCAAATACCCAGGAGGCAATGTGCTGATTGTTTTTAGTTTCACAGCACTCAATTTTAGTAACAATTTGGAACAAGCAACACTGGCCAGAAAAGGCTAAATTGATTTGTTTGTAGTATCAATTGCCTCCTTTGTTAATAGACCTGAAATAGAACCTTGAAAATGATTTTACTCTTCACCCAGGCACCATCAAATTCTGCTAATCCATTCTATGTAGCAGAACGGAGGAAAAGTGATTCAAGACAAAGCAGCAGTGAGACCACAGTGCAGAACTGTGTGTTTCTTATACACAGGGCGGTCTGATTAAATGATCTGACTGGAGCTCAGCTAACATCCAAAAACCATCCAGGAGGGATTTACCCATGGCACCAGAGTGTTTCCTCAGTTTTGGAGGGTGTGATAGAAACAGCATGCTGGTGTAATTAGAAGTAGTTAATTAGCTGTGGGTTAATTACTGGGCTCTGACGAGTGTTGGTGAAAGAACTGGTGGGGTGGCAATGCAAGAGGGAAGCAGCGAACACACAGCAGGAAGCTCCCAGTCTCCTGCCAATTAGCAACCGGCATGGGTGGGGGGCTTCAGCGGTACACTATGAGTACAAATGTGAGGATGCGCACATCCTTTCCTTCAAACCTCAGTGCAGGGGAAGCAATGAAGTGAGAGCAGACAGAATACATTCTATTTAAATACGCATAGTGTTAGAGACCGTTTTACTACAGTTTTTTGTAAAGAAAAAAAATAACATTTGCCCAAAATTCACCTTAAAAAAAGGATGCCATTTCAGTTACAAAATGTAACTATGAAAGAAACTTCAGCCACAAGCTATCTGTCTTTCATTTACCAGCCGTACTGAAAAAGACTGTACTGTATTATTTTCTTGTTATGTCCCGTGTGGTTTGTTAAGAAAGCTTTGTAATTTATAAGGGCATAAATTATCCTTGGAATTAAGGTATTGATGTATAATCAGAGCAGGGCTATCGGGCACAAACTCACGTTTGCCCCCAGGCAACCCAGAGCACAGAGAGCACTCACACACTGTATACACTCAGCAGGGTGTCAGTAAAACTGCTAGACAGTCAGAGAGAGAGAAAGAGAGGGAGAGAGAGAACGAAAGAGAGAGAAGAGGAGGTGGGGTATCTTTCAAATACTTATCAGATTAGTTAGATACCCATCCCCTGTTTCTGCTAATTTTTTACGATGAGCAGACATGGATGCTGAATGATTTGGGACAGTCTGACATGGAACATCGCATCCTTTCGCGTGCATGACTTTCCCATAGTGTGGAATGCAGAAAGGCAGAGAGGACACTTGATACTTTGTGCACTGGTCTGCCCGGCACTCTGGTACTAATCAACCAGAAAACAGCCCACTGATCTTGATCCTTGGGAAGCATTTAGAAGTCTCAGAAAGATATATGAAGATACATGGTATGTGTAACTGTGTTTCTGTTGTGTTTGCTGTTAGCAGCAAAGAGAGAATGAAGAGACAGAGAGAGAGAGAGAGAGAGAGAGAGAGACAGAGAGACAGAGAGACAGATAGTGAGATTGAGATGTGGAGCTGGAGAGAAAGTGAGAGCACCAAAGACACGTGTCCAATGAAAGGTCAGGGACAAGGGGGAAATGTGCTGATCAAAGTCTTTGGGCCCCAGGACCTTCATTTCTACTAATTATCAAATCTGCCCCCTATTTATATCTGCGGGAAGCAGACATTCTCTCAAGAGAGGATGGAAGTGAAATCTGCTAACTGCAGTGCTTTCGGGGCTTCTGTTAGCACTCCCTCCATTTCGTTTTTTTCTATAGTAACAGGATGAGGCTGGTAGATTAAGAGAACAGATGACTGCAACTTATTTGGAATGTTGTTGCTGTAAAAGGACAGAGGAATATGCACAGATGAATGAAATGCTGAGCAAAATCTAAAATATAGGATCATTGTACTTTTGGGTGGTGGGAATCTCATTTTGTGGCAATCACACACACACGCAGACATGCACACACACAAGCCCACACACACCTTCCCAAAGCGCTGCAGTTAAGGCAGGCCGACCACAAACACAGTTGTTAAAATGATCAATACCATTGAAATATTAAACCTTAAGAAGCCACAATATTGATTGAGAGCCCAATGATAAAAAGGTTTATTATCACAATTGTGGGCTTTATGTAAATGTTTTGGACAGACCGTCAGCCATCCACAACCCACCACCTCCCACCCTCCAGAACAACCTTGTAGCTGTGGGATGACAGCAAACAGGGGGCGTACAGTGGAGCTGAGTAACCCAGGCTATAGGACACAGATAACATGTCTATAGTCCTGGGCCTTTCTCTGTAATCTGAAAAACTAATACCATGGTAATGACCCCGTCTCACACCTGGTAAAACACCGGGTTCACTGGCACCTGGAATAAAACGAATATCCAGCACTGAACAATACGACAAACGGCAAATTTACAATTATAATCTAAAATATCAGCAATCAAGTGGCTAAAATGGGACCCCGTTCGAGATGCGTGCAGTGGGATGAGGGGTTGATTGAAGTCACACAGAGGCTCAACGGTGAAACCGTGAGGAACTGCCACAAGCCTGAGGGTTAGGCTCAGCGTCTAAACCTGAGTAGGGTGATAAGATCCCTTTTAGAAGGCATGTGAAGGCCAAATGACCAGGAAACCCGAGTAATGTGGATGAAAGCTGTCGAGGGCGAGAGCAGAGACGTGGAAAGTCATGCAGTGTTATGTGTGGAAAATGGGAACTATCTCTTTCACGCACCCTATACTGAGGAACAGTGTGGAGACACACACAGATGCGTGTGTGTGTACCCCACTATGTCTAGGAGAGAGCGCGCGCACACCCACACAAACACACACACACACACACACACACACACACACAGATTAGAGGGTGTCCCAGTGAGACCATTCTGTGGAAATGATTTCTTTGCAGAAAAAAGGCATGAAAGCCAATGGTGACCTGGCCTCTAATTCTAGAGTAGGATATCCTGGATAAATAATTAGAGGGTTCCTTTGAAGACCTTGAACAGCCAAACCATTCACTCCGCACTTCACATTTGCTAAAGTCATTAATGACAAAAATTTAGAAAGGAAAAGCGAAAATCTTTCTGGTACACAAATACTTTTTTTTTCTTCTTTTTTTTATGAGGCCTGGCCCAAATTCCTCACTGCTTAACTGAAGCTCTTATCCTGGGAAAGAACTGCACCCGTTTTAAACAATAAACCTCAGGGGAAAAGTGTTTTCTATTGCCCCCTTCCCCTGCTGAATTATGAGAGTTAATAAAATTAAAATAACGTGCGCAGTGTTTTAAAAGAGGAAGTGAGCAAGATATGTCAGGACACTGAAGTAAAAAAACAAACAGGGAAAACAAAGCAAAGAGAGAAAGAGAAAGAGAGAGAATGTTTCTATATCCTAAAAACAAAAATTGTTTTATATTTTAGAATGGCAAAGGAGTGTGTCTGCTATGAATATTAAAACCTTCCAACCTTAATCGACATCATTGACTTCTGATACATGGCTATGCTTGTGACATCTCCAGTTAGTGCCACTTCCACACTGGGCTTTGTGGTTAACCAGGACTATTTGTTGGAAATAAACAGAATGGAATCTGACATGTGGAATTACATTTATCACAAACTCTCATCTCCGAGGAGGGAAAATACACGCAAAATGCATTTTACATTCCACTGCTGGAAAATTTCAGAGTATTTGATTCGGACTAAAAAGGAAACATTAATGTGTCTTCAGGAAAACAAACCCACCGAGCTGCAGTTTACATGCCAATTGGAGACCTAATCTTTACACTAGCAGTTTATAAAAAGAATACTCATAAATCAGATTGCGATGCAGCTGTCATCTTTAAAGGGGAGCAGAGCTTGCCCTACAGTTTACAAGGACAGATTTCAAGGCCAACCTTGGAAGGTGACGTGCATTCCTTCTGGGTGGAGCAGTGATGAGGGACTGTCAACAGAGGAAAAGGGAAGAAAAACAAAAAGAAAACAACTTGTTAAGTGTATAACAAGGTGGCCTGGAGGGCAACGCTGAAAGACACTTCAGCACTTGACTCTGAAGTGCGCAAGGAACATCAAATAGCGTTTCTGTAGCTACACTGAGCACTGACAGAGCCGACCACAGTGTTCAGAGACCCCTGTGTGAAGCGAAAACACTACAGCCTGGCAGGATATAAAGAGGTAAAATGTGACGGAGAGACAGCCGCTCCTCCCGCAGTAGTAATCGTGTTTGTATGCACTAAATATGAGCGCTGTTCAGAGCCACAGACAGACCTGTCTCACACGAGGGGAAAGCTGCTGCCATCAAACTACAGAATTGAAATGGAAGAACATTATTTCAAAATGCATCTGCAAAGAATGAAGCAGTTCCTATAAGATAACATCTACCCCTAAGCTGTATAGCTGAAAGGGTCGTGTGCACGTGTGTGTGGCACAGAGAGAGAGATATATGACGTATAAATGACAAGCATGGCCCTCTATGAAAAGCAGCACAGATGGAGAATGTAGGGCAGAGTCAACGTATCTCCACAGCACACCTGCTGAGAGGAAACCAACAAATATATAGCTGCCATTGGCAGCTCAGCACTTGCACCAAAACTTTGTGTCCTGGCACTTTGATCTAGGGAGGCAGAGGCCCATGGGCTGGAAGCGCTTTCAAAACCCCCATGTCTACGGATAGGAGGGAAAAAAGACAGCGGAAGCAGACTAATGGGGGCTAGGCCGTCGCAAAAACTGGTGTGATATTTTAAGAAATGTGAAGCGTGTTAATAAGTTCCTCCTCTTCCTCTCCTCCCCTGGCTTGGTCTGAGTGTTGTGACAGCTACAGTGCTGTGGAGCTATATTTGAGAAAGACCAGCCTCTTGCCCCTCATCGTCTCACACACACACACACACACACACACACACACACACACACACACACACACACACACACACACACACACACACACACACACACACACACACACACACACACACACACACACACACACACACACACACACACACACACACACACACACTGCAGCCCTTGTTCGTCCGCCTTAATGGAATGGCCACATGCCTCCTCTCATCCCAGCGCTGCTTGCACACTGTAGCACCTGGTAGATATAAATCAGCCCTACTGAGCTGTATTTGGGAAGTGAGGCATTAAGCATGACATGGGCTGTCAAAGTTCAGATCGCAGTGAACCACAACATCTAGTTGAACCGCTGTGGAACAGACCCAAGACCAGGGAGCAGGCCTGCGATCGGCCTCTTATCTTCTGCCTCCCAGCTCCGCATGACATGGCTGCCACATCTGGGCCCCAGCTGGGCAGCCTGCTGAGCACAGCATAGCACAACCGAGGCTAGGTAGGGGAACACTGGAGCACCCACGCTACATGGATTCAGCGCGTGATTCCCTTTTACAGGGATCATCAGCCTCAAAGCAGATTTGAATGGCTGTTGGTCGCTGCCATTAATATTTGTCTTATCCATGTTAGTTGTATGGGGCTTGTGGATATTACTGCTGTTTAAAAGTGGTTTTAAGGTTCTTTTTGTGAGTAAGGAGATAAAAGCCACTAGGTGCGTGTTGTGTGAGCATACTGTATGTTATACATGTGTGTGGATTTGTGAGTGGAATCTCAGTCACGTGAGTCTGGGGTCTGAAGGTCAAACGCTGCAAGAGAACCCACACATTCCTCACAGGCACACATCTTTGATGGATGCACGTGTAAGCATATCAAACTAGCTAAAGATTCTACCTAAGCTTGAATATTAAATATATTCTCATTCTGAGCTTTACAGGTATGGGATGAGTGTTCAGATGGATACACAAGACAGGAATACAGAGCACCATAAGAGCAAATCACTTTGAAAAACAAAGCAAAAAGGGGACAAAGGGAGCTAAAAAGCGTGAGGATAAAGAAATATCATCTGGTTGGGATTTAGTTGTGGGCTTTCACAGATGGGGATGGTATGGTATGTCTCGCTCGTCTCAGCTTGAAGTCTACGTGGAAAGCTGAGGTGAAGGGGAGGGTCAATTACAAGAGAGAACGAGTACAGAGAAGTGAGGGAAGGGGAAAGGAGATGAGCGGACAGTGCAAGCAGGCCAGGTCCAGCTCAACCCCTACTGTAATTTACATTGCTTGGTAATTAGCTACAGGATCAGGGACTCAAGCCAATGACAGATGCCTCACACAGGGAAAGAGCAAGCATGTGAAGAGGACCACAGCATTACCTCGATGACACATAACGTTAATTGATTCTGTCTGTCAGAGGGAGCATGTGTCAAGGTCATAAAAACTGCTATGCACACTGGGCAGAAAATTGTGACCATAGATTGATGATTAAGTGAATAAAGTAACAGAGAACTGATTGTAAATGTTGTAGAAATTGTGGAGTTGGATAATATTGTCTACCTTTCATCTGTGCATCCATTTACACACATGCATAAACACTTAAAAGCAAACAATCATGATTTAAGGGGCAGAGGGAATAACCACTTCAACAAAAACAGAAAAGGTTTGGCCACAAAAATATATGGTAAGATAGATTTCAACAATATTCACATTACATTATTGCTAAAATCCATGATATGATTATTTTTCACAGGCAAATAAACCTTACGTAGTTGCAGTAGATTCCGCTCTATAGCTTTTGGTCCTTGAGAGCTTCGCATCTAATACACATTTAATTAATGATGTCATTGTTTTGACATTGAGAGAGAATTTCAGTAAACAGTATAAACAAGATCCAGCTCTGCGAAGAGTGCTATCGAAACACAAAGGGAAACTGAAAGCTGGGAGACCACAGCCATAGCACTGTGAATCTTAACCCTGGGCCCTTAGACAGCATCATTCAATTCCTCATGAATTAGGAAAATACTGTGCTCATAATGCAAGCCTGCACCACACTGTGTGGTTGAGTATACGTGCACCCATACGTAAGGTCATGCATGTGAGATGAAATAGCAGCCAGATATGGTGCCATATCAGAAATGAATTGTTGCTTTTTGAGCAGTGAGTTTGCACTGCCAGTGTACTGGGCAGAGGTAAAAGTCATTACACATGACAACTTCTACCGGGAAATTAAGCCATTAGGCGGAGAAGACAGACACATACACTGCAAAACACACAGAAAAACACACCACATACCACAGCCAGAAACAAAGCATAAAAAACCACTGACAACAATAAAAAAAACACCCAGTCATCCATGCGTGCATGAGCAAACATGCTTATCCACATTTGTGCTCACCTCCTTGCACATACAGCCAGAAAAAAAATGAACATGTTAGCAAAAAGGTGAGAATTAGAACAGGGGCAACTGGCTCACCCTGAAAGTTCAAGTTGAGTGCCACCACAAATTACAAGTTGACAGCACAAATTATCCGCAGTACATATTTCGTACAATGTATGCGCAAGCTGGAGTCTGCTGGGCAGCTGTCTGCAGACAGCTGTTCTGGGTGAGGTATTTACATGACAACCATTATCTCTTCCAAAAAACAAAAAAAAAGAACATTGGTATATAATCTCCCTGAAGCTACATTGACAAACAAATGACCCAGACCTGCAACCTCCTGCACGTTGTCAATGAGAGGACCATCTCTAACAGATGCCCCATATTTGAGCTATGAGGTGTGAGAGTGATAGGAGCAGTGTAAAATGAGAGGGTGACTAATTGGTTCATAACCTGTAATTGGGGAGATGTAATTGGAGTGGACTCGCAGATGCCAGGTGCACCTTCAGGAGGTGGAGCCGCGGTTTGCCCTTTGACTGGCTATAAGGGAGTGAGTGTGCGTGTGTGAGCGTGTGTGCTTAAGGAGCTAGGGAGGATTAGATGTGGGGGGGAACATGACACGTCTATAGCGAGTGCCCCCAAAGAATATAGTTTAGGTGTGGCGTGTGCCTATTAGGTCCTTAAAACCACATTAAAGCCCATGTACTGAAACCTGTCACAACACAGCTGAGCCACGCCCAGTGCAAATAGGCAAACATATATAAATACGTAGACTCAAATAATAGATACACACACATTATACAACAGCATCATGTCCATGGGCAATTTCCCCCCCCCCCCCCCCCCCCAAATCCACTATGGGGAGTGAGAAATTTGCAGCTCAACATTTTCTCATGGTTCACATGGTGGGTCAATGTAATCAATGTGCTCATGGCCCACCTAGCCAATACTACACCTCTCCCAATCAATGTGATGGGGCTGAGTGTTAATTGGGACATAGCAAGAGGAGGGTGGGTGATGGAGCGTGATACGCGTCTTGCAGAAGCATCAGAAATGCTCTACAGGGTCTTAATGTTGACAGCATTCCTGTTTAATCGCTTCGGTGAGAAATGTTTTCGAATACCAAAAGAGGCGGATGGTGTGTGTAGCAGGTACAGAGACGGAGGTATTTGGAGGAACATCTGTTTTTCCTGCCCATCACCATATGATTATTGATAATTAAACACAACGGCTGCAGTTGTGTGGGTGCGGCCATGCGTTCCCCACTTTGACCAGGTATGCGGGAGGCACCAATGAAACAAACTACCACCTCTTGTCTCCTGTTGTCAGCCCCCTTACCTTCCTCACAAATCACACACTAGTCTGCAAGTAGGCCCTACTATTTTTTTAACATGTAGAGTTTTGGAAACTCACACCACAAAATAATCACCCACTCTTACTCACTTCTCAATCATTTCCTAGGCTGCATTGTTTGCTGTATTATTTTGAAAAGCTAAGAATGATGCAAAAATAGCACTAAATGTGGACTCGGTGACGCAAATTAAAAGTGTTAAAGAAAGTTAATGGCCGGTGTTGACTGTTCATTCATATTAATGTTTCCTTATAATAAGTAATGCAACATGGGGGGTTTCCTAGCCACTGAGCCTCAGTTGTGAGCGGTTACTCGCTCTAAAGGAAGGCCTTCACATTCGGCTTTGAACGGGACTACAGTATCCACTTCAAACGGAAAGCAAATCAATTCCTCTCCACTCAACAGCCATGCCTGCCATTTGTTGGGGAGAGACAGTGCTAAAGATGGCGATGAGAAATAAATCTGCATTGTTAGGTGGGAAGTCAATTTGGCTGTTCCTACTGCAGGTGTGGAGTGGCCCAGTTGCGATTTACATACAATGCTTAAAACACAACTGTGGTATTCAAATATTTAAGAATCCCCTTTCTCACCGTGCATCTTTCAATGGAAATCTAGGGAAACTTCAAGTGAGGAAGTGAATAAATTATACAAAGGCGATGAACGAATTGAGAAGGTGTGAGATGGCAGAAGGAGGGAGGTTCAACTGTTTACCCAGCTTGTTTAGTGCATGGTTGTTGTTGTTTTTTTCTGATGAGAAGCTGGGACTGACGACTGAAAAAGTATGTAGAGCACAGGAAAAACCTGCCTGACAGATATTCTGTCTGTCAGCTAAGTGGAAGTAGGAAGTGATGGTAGGGGGAAACAGCCTCTACCAGAGTAAAGGATGTTTCCCTTGTGTTGCCTGATGTCTCTCCCTGTTTATACAGGGCACAAGGTTAGTCAACGTGGCTCCCAGCCCAGAACACTGCTGCACCACACAAGGCACCGTGAGGTTTTACTAGCTATGTGGAAGTCCCACATGCAGACACACAATCTAAAACCGAATCTAGTTTTGTTGATACTTCTCTTATTATTATTTTAGCATTGTAATGCTGTTTTTAAACTATCAATCCCCCCTTCACCATGAGCCATCTATCTGGACCATTAGCTGGAAGCGAGGACATCTGATAGATGTATTGATTTTCCACCATTTTTTTGTGTAATTTGGTGAAGATTAATTTACATTTTCTCTTGCTCTGCCCATCCTGCTGACACAATGAACACTGGCGGGTCAGAGGAAGGTCTAAAATCAGGACACAGTCGGTCCAAATAACAAGGTGGCCCCAGCAAGACCCTGGCCTACCCCCAGCCTCTAAATTACCAAGGCTGACACCATGGAGGGAGAGGTACAGACCCACTTTAGCTCTGTACTGGAGCCAGTGGCTGAGCGGGTCAAGACCTCCCCTTTAGGGAGCAGGTCAAAGCCACATAACTCTTTAGCTAAGGTGAGGGTCACTGCGATGCTCTGTCCGCCCAGGGTCATCCAGAGGTCTCTGGCCACTGAGGTTCATGGCAATACAATAAAGTAATCAATCTGGCCGCTGGACCCTGGTCAATAATATACTCCCAGGCAGCACAGGGTCACCACCTGTTCCCTGGCCTCTCCTTGGACTATCCTGGCCTCTAGAAGGGCCTAGGTCTTAGATTTCACCGTCCTGAAGAAACACTGGAAGACTACAGGGGCATGCAATCAAACCATGGATCTATGGAAGTAAACCATGACAATCATTGTGTGCAGGTTATCTGTAGACATTAATGAGAGGGCCTGGACTTTTGGGCAAAGACGGTCTACGTTGCCGTCAATTAATATCCACTTTCCAACAAATCTGGGCCTTTTCTCTGTAGATGACACCTCCATTTAAGCTAATGTTAAATATTTTCATGGCAGGCAAATGGAAACTGCAAGTGGATGCAGTACAGTCCAAACGGAGACATGGCTGGGCGATGAAACTGACACGACTCCCCAATATGAGCTGTAAACATGCATTTTTCTATTGCTCTTATAGTACAGAGAAAATCTCTACATCCAATGTATAGAACCCAAGGATGATATTCTGTTAGTCCACTTCCTCCCTAATTCCGATCAGGTTTGTGTGACACATTGCCAGCGCTGTTTGTTTCCCTCCCCTTTCCTTTCCTCCCTAGTTGCCCTCTCACGCTCACCATGAATGGAGGCAGACAGCATCCTTGACGGCTGCCAGGATGAGGCGGCAGTTAATTCTTGGCTGCCCTCCCTCTCTGCTTAAAGGCAGGTATAGAGTTTCAAACAGCTCCAGCTGGCTGGATACAATGGAGATCTCAGTGCAGGGGCAGAGATCCAAGCAGGTGAACTAACCTCTCCTCTTTTCCCATATAACTCTTATCAGTCTCCCAACAGCAGTGCCACTAACACCTTAGACTATGTTTTTTTTTTAAATTCCAGCTGATCCAAACCTCGAGTCTCACACCATTTCCTGGCTGACAGTCACTGCATCCTGTGTTGCAGAGAAACATAAAACGGCGATGATAAGATCTGAAATAGAATCTGACACACTAATGAAACAGTGCAGATTCATAGCCCAAAACATGAGCATATACTGCTATATGAATTGCAGTAAAATGTTACGATATCAATATGTTGTCAGCATTAGGCAAGACCGGTATTTTGGTTCATTTTGTAGCTCCATCTCCCTCCTTACTTGTATTCCCTGAGCTCTCTCCTGCCAACAACATGACATGTCATTAGGCAGTATAATCAGCATGCTATTTGCATACATCTGCTTTATTTTATTGATTGCTCCTCATTCGTTAAGATTCAGGGTATATAATTAATGACCGACCCCCTTAGTGCCACACCCTGGGGACAGCTAATTCCACTGCATACCAAGGGGATTTCAGCAGAGGGCACAAGTGGGCTTGTCACAACGGGCATCGGGCCAGTATCAGTGCCGGTCGCCTCCCAGCCTCCGGCTGTCCTTGGTCCCAGCCAGCTCCTCTAACAAGGAGAGCCCTTCCCGGACCGCGTTAACTAAAAGGACAATTATCTTGAGAACAATGATGCTTTTCACAGCGGCTGTGTTGTCATTAATGCACTGGATCTGGTTACAGCAGACAGCTTTAGCTAATTAAGGAACGCTATCCGTGGACTCTCTTTGCTTCTTAATTAAGTAAGAATCATTTCAAAAATGGGGACAAACAGTCACTTTTTTTTCTGAAGGGGAGGGCGGTTGTTTTACCTTGAATTCACCCATTTGGTGAGTTATTTTCATATGACCAAAACACTGGCACAGCACTGAGTTAACATTCCCTTCAACGTCTCACAAAGCAGGCTGTGTTTCAAAGCCCTTTGCTTGCCACCCAACCAGTCGCACAGAGGGATCTATAATAATTATGCCAAAGTATAAACATAATTTGATATCTGAAGCCCTTGGAAGAAGAACTGTTGAGGAACAGTACACCTTACCTTCCCTGTCTGACTGTGGCCAGAAGATTTGCCATTGTGTGAAACCTAAGGTACCATCTACACCCCACCGTCTCAAAATCCTTCTCCGCCATTAACAATGTATTCTAATTAGAAATGGCTGACAGACCGTCGAACTGGATGCCCTGGGAACAGTTGTTTTCCAAAAAGACAGCTGACTCTTTCTTTCCAAGGAGCCTGCTGACCTTTTGCACAGGAGAGGGCTGTTAGTCACCAGTCACTCAGCGCTGACTGACAACACGGAGAAAACTGAATGAGAGAGGGAGGGAGGAAGTGTGCACACATGAGTGTTTGTGTGTGTGGCAAGCAGAGAGAGAGAGAGAGCGAGAGAGAGAGAGAGAGAGAGAGAGAGTTCTGACTGTGAAAGATCCTGCAGAATTGTCCACGTCGTTGGTTATTCTCTAAAAGACAGACTGACACATGTGGAGGTTAACATGACACTTGAGCTCTATCAAAGCCATTGCATATCCTTTCTACCTCACAATGAGTGCTGCAACACAATAGCTCTGGTTCACTGGTCCACATTGGCCACGAAGGTTCTGTATTTTCACAATCTAAGGTGTGTGTGTGTGTGTCTGTGTGTGTCTGTGTGTGTGGTGGTGGTGGTTCACGTGGGAGAGAGCTAATGTGTAAACACCGACACACATGAGCGCCGGGATCTGGTTTGGCAAGTATATATGTTCTTACATGCTGGGTATTGTGAAGGAGGTTACAGCTGTTGATTGTGATTAAAATGTAAACAAAAGCCGAGTTCAGAGAAAGGGCGAGTATGTGAGTTTGAGGGTTGGTCAACTCTTGCACTCCTCCACACCCACTGAAAAATTCTTAATCTGAACACATCACACAAGCACATACTTGTGTACAGTACATGCAGCAAATTTTGTCTGATGTCATTTAAAAAAAATTTTTTTTTGCATTGCAACATGTGCCATGTTGAGAAAAAGAAAAGCTAGAGGAAGCATGGAGATCCCTTAGAAAGCTCTGGATCTAGCCGCCAAAGATGAGGATCCATCTCCTCCCCGTGGTGCCCACGTAGGGGGTCGTGACTGCTCTTTGCATCAACAGCAGCGCTGCTTCTTCCATTTACTCTGCTTTTAGCCTCTCAACAAGAAAAATGTACTGTTTTAAGTAATCCTTGTTTGTACTGACCATAATTGATTGGGTAATCCTGGTTTAACATGCACTAAAGCCAGTGCTTAAGAATCTATTAGGAGGGCTAGCAGCTTAAAGAGGCAGGATCTATCTAATGTCCACTGTTAGATCTGTGTTTCGGTGCCTAGAGGTTGGAGGCATTTGATGACCCTCTCTACGCTGACCCACTTTAAGCCCCACCTCCTAGTCGCATGGCTTCTTCTGTCTTCATGTCTCTCCTGCTTCCTTCACACTTGTTTTTGGATTTTTCTGTCTGGTGGCACAAAAATACTTTCACGTGCCAAAGTATCACCAAGCTTTATCCTCTAACCTCCACCAGCAAATCCCTTGGCATTGTTCCATCAACCTGGTGACACAGTTCTAGTGGTGTTAAGGCCGCAACTCCCGCAACCCATCTCCACAGACGCCATTCCAAAACTCCCTGTCAACTCGACATGACACACGCCACGCTGCACACTCATCACTGTGACAACCCTGTCATAATCAACACAAATCTCTCAGCGTCAGCACGAGGAGCGAAGGTATTATGGAGCGGGAGAGAGGCGAGGGAGAGGGAGGAGGGTGAAGAGAAGGCAGACACACTAAGTACAGGTCGCGGCTCGATCTCGGTGGCTCTGCGACCAGGCAGTAAGTGTGAATGTGACTGTGCAAACAGGAGAGTCAGACAAGAGGAAGGCCGAATCCTGATCCTCCTTCCACCCCGACTGCTGTGGTTTCTACATGACGCAGGAGGAGGTGGGGAGGTCACGCACGCACGCACGCACGCACGCACGCACGCACGTACACACGCACGCACGCACATGGAAAAGAAGAGAAGAAGAATAATCCCTACCAAGACCTCTGCCCTAATGGGGCCCACTACTGTAATTACAAGGCACAGATTTCAGATCAGGCACTTAAGTAGCCAGCTAAGAGTGCCCAGAAAACAAAAGGCTCTGTAATTATCGTCTGCCTCCCCTCTCCCCAGTGCAACTTCAGTTACCTGTCATGCTGCTGTTTTGTCAGGAGTCCGTTGTTTCCTGGATTCTCCCTAATCCATGGCTGGAAGCAGCCCTGGCAGCGCGCCTGCCTGTGCAAGATGCACATTTCAACTCGCGGGGGCGAGTGACGACATGGCACACAAAGATAGCAGAAACCTGAGTCCTCGCAGCCCCACAAGTACATGAATGCATTTTTTTTACAAGAGAAGGGAGGAAAAGAAGGAGGGGGAGTGTTCAGTTTGCTCTAGACAAAAGATCCATTGTGCAGTGAAACTTTATATACATATTAGAAACTCGAAACCCATAGCCTCTGCAAGCTGGATTCTTGTAACTGTGAACAAGATAACATTACCTACCATTCTTTCCTTCGTCCACAGAGAAAAGGAGAAAAGCCTTCAATCCTACTTTTTTGCGAGGGTCTTATTCCTCATGATGGATTCCTGTTTTTTTTTGCAGGGTCATCTAATATCAGCGATAAGAGAGCTGCTGTCTCCCGGCAGTTTTGTGGCCCATTAAGTAACACATTCCCCAGGTGGAGAAGAGCAGGAGGCACAGCTTGTCGACAGAGATTTGCACTCAGCATTCTCTTAGCTTACAGTCACCATCCGCCTAACCTCTCAGGTGTTCCGGGAGGAATGTTATGTCCATTCCTAGACTTGCTCATTCACCCACTTCAGCCTGGAATGCTTTCTGCGCGTACTTCCTCTGCTTTAATAATACTACTGAAATGGTTTCCAAAACAAAGCAACTTGGTCTACAGCTTCAGACACTTCCACTTTTAAAACTCGACCAGTGTTACCTGTAACCACCCAGAAAAGGTCAATAGGGATGTTTTCAGAACATAAGTTTGAGTCGCAAAACACAGACACAAGTATCATTTTTTTCCTTTCCTTTTTTTTTGGCGTAAGTCCATTCTTGTCAGAATAGTTTTTTGACAGGCAAGTGCACATGACCACATGCACAGTGCTAATGAATCAGAAACATACAGCAAACATTGGGAGCAGAAGATGATTTTCTATGGAAGATGACAAAGACAAACCCAGAACTAATGTCTACTCTTTAAAACCTAAAATGGATATCAAAGCTCAGGAGCATCAAGCCCCTGTTCAGTTCATCAACAGTACGTTTGTGTCCACGAGGCTGGGAAAAGTTGCCAACATGGTGACATCAACGGTATCAGACGTGTAATTATCCTGTTGCAGCCATGCAGTCAGGGGGAAGGCCGGACAACCAGGCTCATAATGACAACCCGTACAACTTGTAATTATTTTTCTCAAGAGACAAGCACAAACACAGACACGCACAAAAAGGAGGACCTGCAGATAATAATGCCTTAAACCCAAGAAGCAGCATTCAAGAGAAGACGTGTAGTAACTAATATGCAACACGGGTGACATACAAATATCATAACAACCATCTTATAACATCTAATTTCGGTCGAAAGTCAATGAGTGTGGTTTACTATGGAGAAACAATATGATGATAATTAGGTCAGGCACTGGACAGTGATTTGGTGATCTGAACATAGATTAAAACCAACAACATAAGTTCTACATTGTCATTTCATTATTGAATTACTCTTCAGGCAAGGTATTAAGCAAATTACATAACTGTATTTGACACAAATTTACTAAGTTACCCTGTGATATTTCATTCCTTATTTTTATGTAAGCAAATAAGGGGCCGAACAGCATCAACTGGAACCATATTAACCCAGTAAAGGAGCAGCCGGCCCTATAGGACAACTCGCTGAGCAAACAGGACAAAGGCTGAGAATCTAAATTTGAAAATGACTGGGGTTAAGGGGGAGGTCAAGGTATGATACCCATCTATACAAATAGTAAATCATGAGACCCATGTTAATAACGAGACACAACAAACATGGGAGTGGGGTGACTAATCGTGATTCTTTCCATTTTGGTTCTGGCTCAGTCTTAGTATCATAAAAACATTCTGTGAGTGTTTGGATAAAAGGCAGCTTCCATTTTTACAAGTTCTATTAATACAGGCTTGAGGTGGATGATTCATTGTGAACCAGACCTGGGTTTTGTCAGCCTAACTTGTTCCATGAATGCAGAGGTTAACTTTTTCCGCTTATCTATGTAGATCTCACTAATAACAACTATGACCGGCCCACATTGATTTGTTTAAGAACTCAACTGTGCCCTTGTGAACCTACTGTTCACTCCTCTTTGACTGTTGTGTGTGCCAGGAAAAAGAAACATTAAAGCATGGTGTTCAACCAAAATCTAACCACTAGTCAACAATTTGGGGGCCCCCGCGCCTTTGCATGAGGCTACATTGGGTGACGTCCAGTCAAATGATGTAACTGGCGCCTACTGTGAGGAAGCGTAGGTGGCCCTTTGTTATTGCCCTCCGCCATGGAATGATCATATCAAAGAGTGGAAACCACACTGATCCTGTGGACTCCAAATGAACGGTGTCTTTGTCTTAGCTCATTCTTTAGCTCACACTGGGTTGGGTTAGGCCTGGCTGCACTGCGATTGTCGCGGCTGAGCTCAAGTAAGTATCAAGTCTGGTTTGGTGTGGTCAACTTAGACCCAGGGAGCCTTGAGAGTAAAGAGGGCTCTAAGTTAGTTTTAATGGGCACATTATTTCTACCCCTAACACCCGCACAGGCTCCACTCTGAGCCCTTGGCTGTTTGAAGTTGGTAACAGCTGTAGTGTTACAGCCTTTATTTAGAGGTCAGCACACTGACTTCACTTAAAAGGAGAGTGGGACTAAAGGAGAGAGAGAGAGAGAGAGAGAGAGAGAGAGAGAGAGAGAGAGAGAGAGAGAGAGAGAGAGAGAGAGAGAGAGGAGAAGGCATTGGGAGGAAAAATAAAGAACAGAGAAAGAGTGAGAGGTGAAAGGAGGAGTTAAAAAAAGAAAGAGTTACTAGTGTGGCGAGGGATTAGCTGAGGGAGAGGTTAAAAGTTTGTGGAGTTGCATCTGGCCTCCTGCCTGCTCTGTTGTTTATTGCCGCAGGCCTGAAGATCTGGTGCCAACATTTACCGCACCTGAACCACTCTACAGCGCGAGCACGCACACACACACACACACACACACACACACACACACACACACACACACACACACACACACACACACACACACACACACACACACACACACACACACACACACACACACACACACACACACACACACACACACACACCATGCCTGAACTTTTCTCTAATGCTTTGGCAAAACGTTCCAGTGTGCCAGCCTTTTCTCCTCACCATAGCACAGTGTATGTGCATGTGTTTGTGTGTGTCTGTGTGTGAACTACACTTGCAGATGCCAAGTCATGACTTCTCATTTGTTAATCCCCTGTTGCTCCTATTACCCTCGCCTTTCCCTTTCCATCTTTGTGCTCTGTCACTCTGGATGACTGCCTTGCTGCAAAGCCCTCGCCCGCCTCAGCCAAATCTCTCTAACTTAGTCTCCCGAAGCCTGGCTTGAAAACAGTTCCAAGGCTTCTCATACCTCCAACGTAAGTTCAATGAACTCGCGGCAGATGGGAGTTCTCATGCTCCATATAAGAGTCCTATGTGCCATCAGCCAGTAATATAACACTGACTGCACCAGAGACATACACAGGGTCACTGTGGGCAGAAATTACACACAAAGAAGAATGCAAGGATGCCACCCACCGCAAATGCTGGGGACAGACCCTCCTCTGTTCAACTCCTCTCTTTCACTGGAATTCCCCTTAATAATGTGCCAGCTTACACAGTGTAGCACGTACATGCATGTGCACACACAGGCAAGCACACAAACGCATACTAAATAGTGGAGACACAGGAGGGGCCTGGGGAAAGTAAAGGGAGTTGGGGAAAGGACAGTTGGAAGACACAGGGGGGTTGTGGGCAGGGTATTCCTCTTGCCCCAGGCTGTATAGACAAGCCTGGCAGCCAATTAGTGCAAGCTGAAGCCACAACCGCCGCCCAACTCCCCTCACCCCTCACCCCTGCCCCTCTACTCAGCCTTTCCCTGGTCTTCTGAACTTGGTATGGTCAGTGCTGGAATGTTGAAGCAGGTCATGTTCACATGCACATCAAAAGCGATTAAGCACAAGCCTCCTGGATTAAGATGAGTCTGTGGACCTTCACATCTTGGGCTAACCTCTTGAAAGCACTTGGCTTCCTCCTGCCACAACAGTATCCAAGTTCGCTTTGGCCTGACACAGGCCCCTCCTTTGCTTATGGAAGTAATACCAGATTACAGAGCAACTGTTGTTAAATGTTGATCTAATGTGTTTTTCTTGTTCTTTTTCCCCTCGCTTTGCTTGTACAGCTGTTCTTTCACAGCGGGACAACTCGCTGCGCTGCTCTTGTATGGCTTACTTTGCGCAAAATTGATTTCATTTCAGTTTAATATACACAGAATACACAGGCTATACAATTTGGCTGTGGGTGGAAAGTTCTGTGGGTGATAAAGCTTGTGGAACTGAACTCATGGTCTATGAGTGGCACATTTACCCCCCCCCTTCTTCTTTTCCTTATGCTCCGTTTCATAGGTAAATCCCAGCTGTGAATAGTTTGGCAGATTCTTCCTCAATAGCACTGCGAGGGTTAACTAATCCCTCTGTGACTCAGGTATATGGGACGTGTCCTGACAGGCGACCCATAACTCCAACAAACAGTGCACGGATTTGCACAGCCCACAAAAAGGGGGGGATTTTCACCAGAACAAGAAGGACTAAGAAAACAAAAGCGAGGAGGAAAGATGAACACCTCCTCGACAACATTCTTTTCTTTGTTGAATCATAGTGAGTGAGGATAAAAGAAACACCCATCAGAACACTCATTCATAAAACAAACCACCTTTTGGTGCTCGCGGTGAGAGGAGGAGTGTAATAGAGTGAGATGGGTACAGGTCAATGGGCACAGAAAAGTTAGAAAATGAAATACAAAGATGGTATATTAACTGAAACCTTCTCCCTCACACTCTTACTCTCCCCTCCATCCTACTTTGTGTGTGTACATGTGGGGACCCAGCAGGCTGGAAGCTCTCCCAGGGCCCAGATGCTCTCTGTCAACACCGAGATTCCAGAGAGGAAGCAGGGCTTTACAGCAGCAAGCTGCACACACAGCCAGGACCTGCAAAGACCAGGAGCCAGGAGAGGACAACCTGCTCCACATAAACACAGACCTCCCTGTCTCCTGTCTGAGCCACCGGTTCTGCTTCCTGGCTCGGGCTGGGCTCGGTTCAGCGCAAGCTGGTAGCAGCGAAGTGCTGGGAGTGGGGAATGCACCACACAGTTCCTCTTTCCGGCCTGGGCCCCCTCTCCGCCTGCCACCGTCAAGAGGTAAATAGCTATTGGCTGCTCAATAAGTGGCTTCAGTGCCTTGGATTGAGGGGCCTTTTTCCCCCCACACTCTCCCAGCCTTGACAAGCATGTATTGACGGAGCAGTTACACAGCAACCCATTGGGGGAAATCCTCCACATTGTGCCCCAGGCAGCTGATAAATGGAACTCATACAGTACCTGTAAGCATGATCTCGTACGCTTGGACACGCAAAAGTGCATTTACACGTACACACAGCTCAATACTACCATACAAATGTATACGTACGTGAAGAGAATAGGGACTTTATGATATATAATGCAATAAACCATGGAAAGGTACAGGGAAAGGAATGGGGGTTACATATATGTGTACTGTGTAAAAACCCAGCTCATGTTTCTGTCTCAAACAACGTTTCTTTCTAACTTACATCGACTAAAATCCATGGTGACATGGTGAAGATCGCTGCAGATTACAGGGTGTAATTTAAAGTGAGAACAAAGGCCTTGTGTTTACAATGGTGATCCAAATTTCCAGATAAAAGTTTTGCGCGGCTCCCGGTGCCAGACAAAGTTGTCACTGTCAATCTCCCGTCACATGTGACCTGCAGGGGAGGAGTCTGTGATGGGGTAAGAGAGGAGCACTGGAGCCCCTAACACCGGGGAAAAGTGCTGTCCTGTCTTGTCCTCACTCCCTTCCAACCCTTTCATTTCCGATCCACTGCTGATAAATAGCTAGGGGTGCAGTACTCGCTTTCACTTTGTGATATGATGTCAGTAACCTTCATTGATCTGCGCGCGAGCAGGCAGGCCTTATCGCTGCCTCTCCCTTGTGATATACTGTGATCCAGGGCCCTGACTGCTTTTTAATACACTGCACTTTAGGTAACGGTGTCGCAGGCTAACCACCCTGCCTACTAACACCTGAGGCCATATTTTACAGCGGTGCTGTGATGGCCAGAGAGATTAAACAGAAACTAACTCAAGGACAGCCTGCCAGCAAAATGATAACAGCAGTTAAAGTGGGACAGTGGCCCTGCGAATTCTGTATTCATGCCTAATAAGGCGACCGGCACAACTGCACCTCTTACAAAAGGTGTGTGGAGAAGCAAAGCAACCTTAGTAATTTTAACAACTAGGTATCATAAAACTTGTATGTTTTGACATAAAACCCCCATCAGAATCTATGACAAACCCTCTCATGCCCGGAACACTTCAATCCCCTGTCTGTGTCAGAGCACCTGTGTCAGAACATAGAGCTTTTGTTGACAGAGCCCAGGGCTCTTAGCGGGGCTGAAGTCACTGCTGATGGCCACTTCCTCCCAACAGTTTAATAAATGCACTCACTATGACACGACACCTGAACTGATAAGTGGGAGGTGGACCCACATCATTAGCACCCCTCACCAGTGATATGACCACCAGTCATTTTATCGGTGTAAGGAATGAGAAGTCTGATGCCACTGTCACATCCACTATGTAAGTGAAAGTTGCCAGAAAGATGGTAGTGAACAGTCGGGCGATAACCGAGGTTCGAGGTGAACATTTGGCAGCAGTGGTCCGGTCGTGTGGGCTACCCCTGCCAAACGGTGGCGGCTAGAATGACAGTTAAGACAATCACAAGAAATATGTAAAAACGCAAATTTACATCCAAGTATAACTAGATAACCTCAAGTATACAAAGAGGCGCACTCCAGTTTAGCACCACCCCCATGTATACGGGTTGAGAAAGGCTGCAGATAAAGGAGACTGGACGACTAGCGGGAGAATTATCCCAACTATTGATTTTAGCTGTTGGGTATTACAGAAGGAAACAGCGGGTTTATCAGGCCAGGATCCCTCTGCACTTTCACTAACTAAACGAGTATTTTCCGGGCTTATCAGGCAAAAAGCCTATTACTGATGGTCTCAGCCTCCCCCACAACTAGACAAAGAGGGAGGTTGGCTACCATTATGTAGCCACTGGATGAGTTAGGTTGTATGGCTCTTTTGGGGACCTCTAACACTTACACAGCACTTCACAAGCCCAAAATGATGTCCATATGTTAACCAGCAATACATATTGTCCTCAGGGGTGTTGCAAAGTTTTCATATTTATGTATTTTTATGGTTATCTGCTAATGGACTTGTGACCTCCTCCACCTCCATCTTCCTCTCGTGTTGTCTGTCTCTCTCTCTCTGGGTCAATGTCATTTCTATGGCTTCTCCATATGAGGACTATAACCAGAGATAATGGGAAGTGCTATAATCCCCAAGAGGAGCCTAATACCGGCCTTAGTCACAAGGAAAAAAAGTGTATGTTTTAATTACAGAGCAGAAGATCCAGACAGATACCTATGAGGTACCTCTCCCAGGATCCTTAGCGAGTGTGTCTTTCTTATCTGTGAAACCTGAGGAAAGCCCTGTTCTCAGTATGCAAGATACCCTGTAGTAGGTGGCACGAATTAAAAGTGCTCTCGTTATTTCAAAATGAAATTATACTCAGACACATTTTGAATGTATACCCATTTCCCAATATTAATAATGAAGAAGAGTAGAGACAGAGAAAATTTCCCTCAGCAATTACTGTGGAAATCCATACACTGATCAATGTGCAATCCCAAGGATTGTCTTAATACATATAAAATATAGACAACACCACATGTGCATATGAATGTGAATGAATTTATTGTGGGGTAAAATGACCTCAACAAGATGAGAATATTATTGAAGAGATAAAAGCTGGGTGTAATGATTTACATATTTCATCACAGGCAGCAATGAAAGCAAGTGATTAAACACATAGTGAGAAAGAGAGAGCGGGGGAGAGGGGGAGAGGAAGAATATTGACAAAACTGAACAAGACAAACTGCTCAACAGAACAAAATGATAAAGAAATAAAAGTGCTTCCCACTTGGGTCAGCCATTCTAAAAGTCATCATGGAACAATAAGACATATTGGTTAAATATGTCTGCCAGATGCTTTAGAGTGTGTTAGTCTAAGTCAGTCTCTTCTAACTAAATGTTACAAGGAAAGCCTTCCTCCATTATGTCACCGCTTAAAGTCTTCATGATCTATCCCACAAGCCTAGAAGTGGTGGCGAATGGCATCAGCAGTGAGACAGGAAGAGGACGGAGAATCGTGGCCAGACTTGGCACCCACGAAGGGGCAGTGCTCTTCTGCCCACCGGCCTGTCTTTATGTCTCCAAGTCAGCCCTGTAATTTGCTTGGGGGGAAGATAAATCTTATCTCAGAGACCTGATTAAGTTTTTAATTTACACTCCAATCAATAGCCCAGGTCTATTGGCAATGTGTCTAAAACTCTATTTACCGAAGGATTCCCTGCTATCAATTGATCAAGGACCCGGCAGCCATAAATTATGGGAAAATGTGTGTGTGTGTGTGTGTGTGTGTGTGTGTGTGTGTGTGTGTTTGGCTGTGCGTGAGACAGGGAATGAGAGTAACAGAGAGAAAGGGTGAGAAAGTAGTACATGAGTGAAAAAGTGAAAGAGCCAGGTCGTATTTGACAGATTTAAGGATAGAAAAGAGATATGAGATGAAGCCTACCGACAGTCATTCACCTGAGACTGGTGCACGTGACCTGAGAGCAACACACGCACACGTTGGAAGCTTCGCTAATGTGATTCAACAGTGTTCAATTCAACAGCTGATAAGCCAACTGTTGGTATTGAATCCGAACATCTACTTCTACCTACACTGTGGCAGGGAAAAGTGGAATATGAATGAGCAGCAGCAGCAGCATCAATGCAAAAGGCCAAACTCACCCACTGCCACATGACTTTCCAAAGATTCACACCCAGTGCCCCGTTCTAAATGTCTGGACAAGTAAAGCCTCCCACTTCCGGCCCTTTCTGCATGAGCGCCGTTGTCTGTTTACAGTGCCTATTTTCCCAACGGAACTGTTAAAAAGGAATCTGCTGGGATCTGGGTTCCCCACGCATACTTCTTATATACAGTTCCTACACCGTGCCCCATAAAATCCTGCCTGGGAAACCAGGGGGGGAAGGATTGTTCAAGCACCCGTTTATACATTTGACATCCAGGAAAAAGCTATATTTTCTGATGGCTATTTCCAGCAGTTCGGATGTTTGTGTAGGATTACAGAAGGTGGAAGGATCGGCCGTGCTGCTCTGAATCACAACTGTAAAGGTCCAATTAATCTGAGGCGAGACCGTCTTCCCCCGATTGCTGTGGTTCTGTGAGAAGACAAGAGGCAGTACCAAGAGTGAAAAGGGCACAGACGAAGTTCAGACTCCTCTCTGCTGTCCCCCTGCAGAGGAAGTGAAGGGGAGGGAAAGGAGGGCAGCGTTATCGCTGTGGAGAAAGTGTCGTCATGGCAGTTCTGCTCTGACCCTGCTGACTCGCCGATTCCTTAACATGAGATCATTTTGGACAGCTGACCTCAATATCATTGCGCTCTGAGGACGAAACAGATCCAATGGAGCTTCTTCACTCCCCCCCCGACACACGCGCATGCACACAACCAACAAAACATTACATGACACAATTTTAACAGCCATTTAAAGCTAAATTATCCTTTTTTATTCTTGCACCACCAGTAACACAAATGATAGGAATTAGCAGAATTAAAGTAAACAGGTCGTCTCTCTTCATCATTTTCATAAATGAGAGCAGCTAGGCTTCCCAGCATCAGGTTATTCTTCAAGTGTTGATGTACAGAATCTGTTGTATAAAGGGAAGAACCCCCCCCCCCCCCCCCCAGCTTCTCAACAGGTCAGCCAACCAAGCAGTGCCTGTTTCCACCCAGTACTTAAAATTACAAAATTGTGGGAGAAAAATATTGTTGTAAGGAATGTTTGGGAGGATGTTATGTACTACCATGCCATTAGTGGAGAAGCTGTCTGGTAAAATCTGCCATAAACATGTGTCAGAACTATATATAATTATAGCTGAAAAACTTCCGCATGGGAGTATGAATCACCTCTGCAGCTGGCTGGCGTGGCAGGAGAGAATACAGCACCCTGCTATCCTCACCTTCAGAACTGTACTGGGGGAGGGGAGCAGACAGACAGACAGACAGACAGACAGACAGGCTCATGCTATGTCAGAGGGCCCAACTTGCTGGTCTCTCTCCTGGATTATCTAAAGAGCCACCGACAGATATCTGTAATCAGCCCCATCCCCATGTTTCTCTCTCTCCCTCTCACTCGCTGCCTCTCTGGCTAATGTCTCCGCCTGATTCGATTGAGGCAATTAGGCAGTAATCTATAGAGCTAGGGAGTGATGGAAACATTTCCCACTGTCCTCCTCATGTTTCTCAGAGCTGCTATAATTAGCTAACTTTGTTTCTCATTAAACATCAGAGCAGTATTTACATACCCAGATCCAATTTGGCTCTGCAGAGCCCATTCCTTTTCAACCATCTCCGAACCCTGTAACATGTCCGTGAACAAAGGAATGCGGGATCTGTAATCCGCAGTTATTTCAATCAAACATTTACATCCCATTTTGGGATGAATGTATCTAGAATGTACAGATTTAAAACAATGTCAGAGTGTGTGTACATAATGCAGTAGACGATCATTCCACAGCAGTGTGGTGTTCTAGCTGTAGGCCTGTAGGTTATGTTTGATTTTTGAAATGGAGGATATATCTTTCAGTCCCTGGTTTCAATGAGCCATCAAGGGAACTGGAACGGTAGACCCACTTTTTCCCCCTATGGCTCATATTCAGTTTAAGTCATTTTTGCAGGCAACAAGAAAAAAATGGTCATACAGAATGGCAGGGAAGAACATTAAAATGAAATGCACAAGGACATCTCTTGACTGCCTCATTCGAGAAACTATGAAACAGAGTTTAACATTCTATAACTTGTATCATAATTATAATATCTGATATTTGGGGAAAAAACACACAGTGAGTCATCTGCAAAACTTCAGTCTCATCTGTTAAACTGCAGTTTGTTGAGTGGACTTTACTTGAATGGTGCTCAAGGCACGTTCTGCCAAATATTTTACATTATCTCCATACAATACCTGCGGCAGTACAGTGTAGTTAGTTTTAATATACATCTGAACATAATTCTTCCCATTCATCTCTGAACACCATGGGGTTACGCATTAAGATGACATCTACATTTTGAAAGAAAGTCTTCAGAATTTTGTTATTAATAAGGCCAAGATATACTATTGACTTTATGAGTATATTTTCCACTGCAATGATTTGCACTTTTTCCCCACTGAAATATGTTCAGACCTCTAGATAATGTTCTTTTAGTTAAGTTAAACCTTCCTAACCAAGACAGAACTAATAGTCAGTAAAATTAAATGTGAAATAAAGTTTGGTTTTACACAGTTATTAATCTTTGTTTTTTAGTGTTGAATATCCTTTAATATTTTTCTACAAGACTAATAAAAAAAGAACTATCATAATGTTATGCAAAAGTCATCAGTAAATGACATATCCTCCGGCAAACCCAACATATCAATATGCACCACTTCACTTCCTGATTAACATAACTGTTTCTTTAAAACAATTCCAAATGGTTTTCAAGTTGTGCTATGGAAACAAAATTATTTCAAATGGACAGTTTGACATACTGATCACTGTATCTTACACATTATATGCCAGGGTGGGATACATAACGGTGGCAAAAAAAATATGACATTCAACAGCAAGGGAATGCAGGAAACCAACAAAAACCTTAACTGTTGCCGGATCTGTTTCAGCGCACTACAGAACAGCCTGTTGAGCTGAACAACAGCGGGCGGATGAAGAGACGGAGAATCCCTAAACAGTGGAACTGTCTTTATAGCTACTTGGGCCATTAGCAGCTCCATACACAACCCCGAGTGTGACAGAGATCGAAAACTTTTCTGTTGATATGCAAAGCAGCATGGATCATTTCATGTCACTGTAGTAACACTGCCCCTGTTTTGCACAGACGTAATGATTAATCGCGCTCATCATAACAAGAGACATAATCCTTGTTGCAACGGTAACAGAATGTGTGTTGTGTGAAGAGCATGCGTGTACTTTTCCTGGGCCATGCAGGGACGACCAGGCCCCATGATCACTGGATGTGGATCCCTAGTGATAACCACAGGCACTGCAGCTAGGTACAAGGCTTACTCTCTGAGATGTATCTTGCAGTAACACACTGGAAAGAGTTTGTTTCGACATATCTACCTAAAAGGACACAAACATACTCAACTAGTTGACATTTAGACAATTTAAACTCTACTGCCATGACAGACCCTGCTGTCAAAGGTTAGCTGCCTCTTACATCCCTCATATTAACAGATCACGAATGACACGAGCAGGGCTTTCTTACCACATTTCAATGTGCGCCAAATCCAAAAGGTAATGACTCCATCAATATATTTTAAACGGACTAAAAAACACAAGTTTTGCTTGGATTCTCTTCTCATTTAAAAATCCCCTTAAGATCGCCTGAAACAATAATGTGTGTGAGGGTGCACTTTTTTTTATTGGAATCAAGCACAAACAGATTACATGGGCTTGATCTGACAGGTATAACAATCCTAAAGCTTTAATAGCTCAATGTTAGGATGTGACTACGGCACATAGAAATCCAATCTATTCCATTGCTTGTCTTTGGCGTAGCTTGAAAACAGGCAGAGGAGAAGGGTAATTCAATCAGCAGCATCCAGTCTGACACAGATTCATTTCGTCAGTTGTGCTCTACCCGTAATTAATCTTTCTGAAAACAGACACAATCCCAACAATAATTTCTTTCAATTCCAATACCTGGCCAAGGGGTGGGCGAAACTGTAATAACAGGTTTTCGCTGGCTAACACCGCAATGTCCTCCGAAGAGCATGTTTCCTTTTTCCTGATGTCCCCAATAGGGCAAAAGCTATTCATGGTGAATTTTCAAGAGGAAGAAAAAGAGGCTAATTCCTCTTATGCCTTTACTCACCAGTGATCACACTTTTAAGGTGACTATATGGATGCACCCTTTGACTATTAGAGGAATGCATGACTGTGTGCCGTGTGTAGGGATCCAGATGGGCAGGCAGGAAGGCCTGAGCTTAGTGCCCGTCTGGCCCTGTGTGCATGACTGCAGCCAGCCTGGCCTGAGCAGCAGAGGGTTAACTGCACTGCCCAGTCACAGGCGTGAAGTGAAACAATGAAATAATGTCAGCGAGCGAACGCTCAAAGGCAGGGGGCAGGGGTGGGTGTGTGAGAGCGGGGGCTCGCTATAGGCTCCTGCAGATGTTGCCGGGCTTCAGCGGGTCACACAATCACATGTATTAGCATTCCTGATGGAGGGAGCCCGGATTAGGGAGCTGAATGCCTTTCTCGACTCTGTCAGAGTTTGGACATGCCGGAGAAGCAGAGCAGAGGGAGAGAGAAATCCCAGACGTGCGGTGAGGAAAGGTGGAGACAAGAGTATAGTAGGAGAAAGGCACCCCCGGACAGCGCCGAGGAAAGCCCAGGTCACAGAAAGAGCAGGCACAATGTTGAGGGGAAGCACAGAGGAGGAGAGAAAGGCAAATGCAGAGGAAGATTGACAGACAAATTGCACCGAATTGACTAAAAACAGCTAATGAAAGAGTTTAACAAACAGACAATAAAAAGAAATCAAGCATGTGATAATTTAATGGTTTTGTGAGGGTGGCAGAGGGAGTGTACATGTGAAAACGAAGATTTCTATTTGTGGCAGAATGAGTGAATGAGCATAGACAAATGGCTTTCTTTCTTCTTTGTATGTCTGAGTGAGCCGAGGAGAGAGAGAGAGACAAAGGCTTTTTTTCTGAGTGTATGTGTGCCGTCCTGTCCTTGTTTCCCAGGACAGCGGTCTGGGGAGGCCTCATATTTCTGGCTGCTGTCAGGCCGGGGTGAGAAGCAGAGACAGCAAGGGGCAGCTGTTTTTCTGCGAGGTGCCCTGACTCCTTCACTTAGGCCTTTGATCCAGCATTGGCTTCCTTGGCCAGCCGTGTCTCCCCCTGTGTGAGTATGCACGAGTGTGTGTCAGAGGGGGAACTTGTGAAAGTGGGGGTGTAATTGGCGTAGTAAGTAGGCACAAGTGGTGGCAAACCACGGCACAAACACTAAAAACTGAAGTGGTAAAATAAAGTGAGATGTAACACTAACTACGGCTCTTTGCTTTAGAACAAGACAAATAATCTCACAGGAATGCAGCAGGGCCAGTTTGATATGGTTGTGTATTCAGCAGAGATTTTGATAATATAAAGGGGAGGAGCAAAAAGTACGACATGCTTGCAAAAAAACACACTGCAAAACACTATCTCTTCTACAAATGCAGTTTTCCTGCACAATGAAGGAGATGATTTTGATGCACATGGGATGAAAGCAGAACCAACCCGAATCATTCCGAAGGCAAAAAAAAGTATCAACTGACCCAGACTAAGTTATTCTAAAGAGAC
The DNA here is from genome assembly GCF_022379125.1 of Scophthalmus maximus. Lineage (NCBI taxonomy): Eukaryota > Metazoa > Chordata > Actinopteri > Pleuronectiformes > Scophthalmidae > Scophthalmus > Scophthalmus maximus. Next base: position 12,789,765 of record NC_061518.1, read on the forward strand.
ACATAGTGAATGCAAGTTGTCTCGCGAGCAGTAATCATAATGTTCATAATGAAAAAAAAACTTGAAATGAAACCATTTTGTTGGCAACGGCAGGAAAAGTAAAAAAAAAAAAAAAAAAGTTGACTTTAAGTTCCTATTTTCCACCCTGGTTCTATATAATAGTAAATAATAGGGCCTAGTATGTGGGCTCAGTTGGTTTTGTCTAACAGCAGACATATATTTATACAGGAGCATATACAGTTGGAACATTTTCAGAGCATCCTGCTGTCACTGTCCTCAGATCCCTGACAACAAAGGGGGGGGGGGGGGGGGGGGGGGGGGGGGTGGGGGACAGGCAGCGACACAGAAAGCACATAAAAACCTTCATATTTGACAGTTAAGGGAGGTGTACCTTTGTCCCCAGCCAATGACTATCAGTGACTCTACAAGTTAATATTTGCTTCTGCCGGCTCATAAATTTGCATTGCATTAGAAACCTGACCTAAATGCATTTTTATCACCCAGCGTAATTAGCGGAGCATTAGTTGCAGGGGAGAAGCACTACTACGAGGCAGAATCCTTCCTGACTGGGTGGTGGCTAGACACGAGCTCCGGGAGGGATGGCTACGGAGCGGAGCAAGGCCGAGCTGGGCCAGCAGATGAAAGAGGAAGTAAACAGGGCCAGAGTGCTGCCTCTTTAATCTACTACATTAACTCCGACACTACAAGGGGAGGAGCCAGCGTGCAGGCAAAGGACACAGCCACACAAAAGGGGAGTGTCAATGAGGGGGTAATAAGGAAAGACAATGAGTAAACAAGCAGGGGAAGTCCAGGCCTGGCATGCGAGAAACTCCCTGCTTCTCACTGCCTGGCACACACAAAAGCCCTGTTGTAATTAGCCACCCCAATAGGTTGTTTAGCATTTGCATATAAATGCCCTCACAGGCAAACACTAAACAGGCTGACACAAGCCGTGCCCAAAACAGACGTTCGCCACACCTCTACCCCTCCAGGAGGTCTCAGGGGTCCACTTAATGCCGGGGCACCCCCCTCCCTTCGCCTCGCGCTTGTACCCACGACAGGCGAGCTGGCATCCATTACACACAATGCGCAGTGTGGGTACTCGTTTCTTGTTTCTAGAGAGGTTGTGAAACAGTGAAGCCAGGCTTCCTGTTAAAGGCTCACACATGCATCCGTGATGTGAAAGTACATTTTGCCCTGACCACAAGACTGAGGCCCAACAAGGCAGAGGGTGCAGGTGTCAGCCTCATGTCAAACCATGTACCGTATAACGGCCGCGCGTTCATGCATCCATCTGTACGTGTGCATGGACACACACACACACACACACGGAGCGGTCTCGAGGAAGCCAGGGGTCTACAAAGTGTGAGAAATTAGTGTTCTGTCCTGACCAGGGTCAAAACATGGAGGCTTGTTTAATGTTCCCTGTCTGGCTGGGAAAAAAAAGGAGAAGTCTGTCAGTTGTTGCAGGGTCGACCTACAGCTGGGAGATTAGAGACCGTGGTAGACAACATTCACACAATGTTGAATAACATGCAAAAAGCAAACATGCATTCATTATTGTTCATATATTTAATGTGACCTGTGCCTCGGTTCAACACGTCCTCTTCTGTCAACTGTTGTTATTAACTGGGTTAATAGCAACTCATGAAGAAAAAACAAAAACCTATATAAAGGAAGGAAGTGACGAGACTGGTGTCTGTGCCCCCCCCCCCCCCCCCCCCCCCCCTCCCCATGCCCTGACCGCTGCCTCTCTCTTTTCTCCACCTCCACCAGAACCCGCTTATCTCCAGTGTAAACAAAGCCCGGGTCATCTCCACACTTGCCCTGCTCCTGGTGCGGTGCCGCCAGGAGGGAAACGGCACATCCAAACAGCTCCCGCGCCACGCAACAGCTCCTTCCTGTGCTAATCCTCGACCCGGAGTGCAATTTTACCAGTCTACTCGGCTTGCAGGAGCTTTCTCAGCTCTGCTCGTGGCACAGGAAAGACCACAGTACGAGCAGCTATCGGCATACAACACTTGGTTCTCACCTGCCATGTGGCCTGTTGTGCCGTATCAGGGCATGATCCAACACGAGGAAACACCTGGCTCCAACAACAACAAAAAAAGGGCAATGAGAGGAGCCTGTTTCACAGCCGTGCCTCTCCTGATACATACATGCACTTTGCCTGAGTTGCGGGGACAACACTCAATCTACTTGCGGCCCAGATTATACCTGATCTCTGAGGCTGTTTATTTTATGTGTCAATCAAATGTGCGTGATTTAGAACGGCTCGCGGGTGAAAGGGCTTAAACATTGCTCTGAGGGAGAGTTAAATGGCAGCGGAGAAAATCGGAGCATCTCTCGACACAGAATAGGTGCTTGGCATGTAAAGAGGAGAAAAACTACTCTAACAGTTAGAATCCGTTTTAAACCCAGCGCTTACTTCAGACTGACTTCCTATTTGTGGTCAGGTTGTGTTTTGCTCTGCCGCTTCACACAACAATACTCACTTTCTATGTGTTGCAACCTGAGGAGCACTGACAAGTCAAATGTTCAGATAGATAGATCGACTGACGCACTTTATTGATCTCAGACTGGGGAAATTCCGGGGGAAGAATTGGAAGTAGAAGTAAATGTCACCTTTACAACCTACAATAATGTTTGAAAAACAGGCAGGTGAGATAAGGTGACAGAGGGGCTATTTTGAACTGACTTTTCAGCATAATGCCTTCTTCTATTTGTATCAGGTCCTTCACCATCACCTACAGCCCAGGCCCCTACCTTCATTCATTAAACAGTAGGGAAAATGAATGCCATGGTGACCAGACGAGGCAAATGACGTCACAAAGCCGAGGTCACCAGTCTGTCACGGCTGTCTAGCCCCGTGTCAGCCCCATGGGACCTGCCCCGCCCCCTCTCCAGTCTAAACCAAATCTCTGCTCTGTGGCAGTGAACGTCAGAATGAAAACCAAACAGTCACAGAGGGCTCCGTGTCGAATATGTAAACGCAAAGGCCCTGTCGCTGTCATGAGGCATCAGTGACCGGTGCAAAACAGCAGCGAGAGCAGAGCCGGTCGGAGAGGCGGGAGCGCGAGGACCGGGCCACGAGAAATGCCTTTGAATTGGATGAATATACATTTGGTATTACGTTGTTGCGTATGTGTGTTGGGGAGACAGGGAGAGCAGGTCTCCTCCTCCTCAGGCTAAACACACACGGTGCATATCTAGTTTTTGGTGTTGCTGCGTGGGAGTCTGCCTCTCTCTAATCAATTTATTATGGAAGCACTGAGGTCCTCGTGTTTGTTCATTTCACACAGGGGAAGTGAGAGAGAGCGTTTGTTGTAGGTACAGTGGGAACCAAAGAGGAAATCACCCGCGTTTTCGGAAAGGGGGAGAGCAGGAGAGGAGAAGGCACAAAAGACAAGGACACCTTCAAGAATAATGTAGAGGTGTAATATTGTGGCTTTGAGGAGATGTTGGTTTAATTGCAGTTTGGTGCAACATTTAATTCAGTCTGTATGACACCTGGCATGAATGGTTTACACTCGGGACAGTGCCAATTACCATTCAGCCAATCAGAAATCTTTCACAAATCCACTGACATGCGCACTGCAACAGCCAGGCGCGTACTGGACGAGATGAGATGGGATGGCAACAGACGCGCACGCAGTATATCTTCTTTTTAATTACAATGTCTGCAGAGGTGGGACTCTGCTATAAACAATCATCTGTGCAATCAAACGCACCACCGGCAACACTATGCATTATAATAATACATTCTCAAACTGAAAAATAAAATTGTTAGATGGATAAAAATACATTGTGAATATTATTTGTATCAATATCCCAAGTAATACCACTGAAAGAAAAACTGTAAAATAACTGTGCAAAGCTAAAGAACTGAGGTAACTGAGGGATCAGTCTTTCAGGAGCTATAATAGCAGGACTTTGTTTTATATGCTCATAGGAGTATTAAAAACATAATGCCATTGCCATTCTGATGAGTGTAAATCTCAGATAAATGTTAGGATTCCTCATTATAGATAGTTAAAAATATAAAATGTGTTCATCTTCTTTCAAAAACAACTTCCTCAGCTATTTCTAGCACTACAGGTGTCAACAGGGCCAGTCTACAATCTAGTATTATAAATTCTAATCATATACATTTTGTTTGAAAGCAAAGCACCAACACTGGTCAAAATAAACTACAATATTCTTCAGGAGTGTAGCGTGTGATTTTGTATTTTCCAACGGAAAAAAAAATAAATAAAAAGATATGTGAGCTTAAACTCAGACAACCAAAGGATAAAAACGCTGATGGCTTATTATTATAAGAATGTAACAGTGTCCAGTAAATGTGTGTGTGTGTGTGTGTGTGTGTGCACATCCTGTACATTGCCCATGTGTTAGTAGAAAAAAAAAATATAGCGGCATAAGCTGGGAGAGAGCTGACATCAGAGGACTACGGAGGCTCCAGCACTTAGAGGCCATTTTATTGCTTTGCTGTGGTCAAGTGAGGTGCACCGAACTCAATTCCACCACAACAATGGCAAAGAGGGCCGCAGAGACAAAAGAGGGCTATCCCTGCTTCTTAACCCCTTCGCTACGGGTGGATCAGTCGCCTGGGGCACCGAGCGAACACCACCAGGCCACCTCAGGAGAAGCTGGGGCAATGACAAATAGCAAGTTGTAACTTATAAACCTACTGCCTGGCAACCGCTCTCTCTCTTGCTCTCTCTCTCTCTCTCTCTCTCTCTCTCTCTCTCCGGCACACGCACACACACACACACACACACACATTTAGTTACCCTTAAAAACCGATATATGCACACAAGCCCCATCTATGAATGGGCAGATGGAGCCGGCTGCTTTGCCCGGCCAGGAAGAGGCAATCGGCAGCTTCACCTCTGTCTCCCGGTGAAACACACGGCAGCCTCCTCTCTGTGTCGTACCACGTCTGCCCCTCCCTTCCCCTCTCCCTCTCCCTCTCCGTCGCTCTGTCTCTCTTTCCTCCCCTGGGAACATGGACGGGCTACTACACATTTGCAAGTGAATTACACAGTTTTTTGGTTGAGATCTTTTTTTTTTTTTTTTTTTGTGAGAGCGTGTGTGAATCGTGGAAAAAAAATAGGGAAGAGGGTGTGAGAGAGGGAACGGGTGCTCCTGCCATCGCTCCGCTCTCTTTTCTTTTCTCTATAATCCTGAGGAGGATAAGCTGTGAGGTACACAGAGAGGAAGTGCCATAGACCTGCTGGGGTCCAGCACATCCTAGCAGCACATTCCTACAGCGCGGCTATCAGACACACACACACACACACACACACACACACACACACACACACACACACACACACACGTATAGACAGATGCAGACTAAAACACTCTCAGCCACACAGAACTACTGTGTGTCATAGTCACAGTGTGGGGTGGATGCAGCGTGCACACACACCGAGGGGAAAATAAAATCACTATGACCTAAATCTGAAGTGAGCTTTAACCAAGATTTGAAAACAGAAAAAAATATCGTCATACTTGCGGGGGGAAAAAACTATCTGTCTATCTGGCACACTGTTAATACTAAGGATGTTTTGAGAGTAGCAGAGGAGAATGTTGGATAAAAGAAATACGGCATCTATAGCAGCATAATATCATCATATCACCCTCGCATGGCTCTTTATCTGGCCTTTCAAAGCAGCCCCAGCCCCCTGACCGACAGAGAAGCTGACAAGCTGATAGCTTGAGTACACAAACACACACTGTATTTGCTACTAGAACAAGCAGTGATATTGCATCATCGAGTGACCTGGCTGTAAATTACTGACGGGGAAAAAGAAAGACGTGCTGAAGCACAGACCTCCCGTCTGCACTGCAATATGGCCTCTTTTATATTAAATGTAATGTCTTCATACGAATACAAAGATTAAAAATGTTCACGTTTAACCCGTGTCAATCGGCAAAGTATCACTCTTTTTATATTCATTGTACACAACATATTATTTTTGAAATGTGTAATATAATAGATGATGCAGAATATGGAAGCAGAAGCTACGCAGCTGACGCACTGTCAATATTTTAGACTTGTCACTCTGCCACATACACACACTTGCACAATGCAGATTTCACAGACACAGATAAACAATGCGAGGGCAGTTATCACTCCGCAGAGCACAGTAACATAGAGGAAGAGGAAGAGGATGACAAAGAAATAGGGGAGGATAAAAAGACGGCGTGTGTGTCGTCAGAGTCACAGGCCAGAGGGGCCCATGTATTGTTCCAGGGCTCAGCGTGGGGAGAGAAAGGCGACCTGGGCCGCCTCTGTCTAAGCGTCCTCCATGTTTTATGCATTCTGTCCTTTGTGATGATAAGCGCCAGTGCGGAGGGTGGAATGCTGGCCTCCAGGGTCCAAGGGAGGGGAGGGCCTATCGGGGGGGGGGTCCTGGGGTGCAGCTCAGTTCAGTTTTGCAGCCCCTTGGAGTGGTCCCTGTCATCCCTGCCTTGCCCGCGTGTCGGCATATGTACACAGACACAAAAACGCTGTTTCTCCCGTCCCTGAACACTAGAGCTAGCAGCTGCTGCTGCCCCAAATATACAAAGAGAGATGTAGCCGCCACGCTACGCTACACACACACACACACACACGCACACATAGTGTACAGAACGGTACTACCAGGACACGCATGCATCACGCAGGTCTTCTACTCATAGTCGTCACAGTAACGCAGGAGCGCGACAGGCTTCATCATGGTTACAACACTGCTGCATGACAAACAGCCTTGTTTGTTTCAAAAGCGACAATCTACATTCATTATTATAGAAACCAATATTGAGATTCTATACACAGACATTAACCCTCCTCCAGGACCATTAACAGCATTAAGTTATTGTTAGCAATAGAACACAAATTTGTAAATTTGTCCTATATGTCCTATTATAACTTGTGAATTCCCTTCAGTAAAGGTGAGGGAAATATTTCCTCCCTTCTCACTCTCTTTAATTTCTCTGTATGTCTGCTAGACAAGCTATCACAACACACGTCTACTGTGTGAATATGGACACTTAATTTGCCCAAAATTTATAAAAATGATGAGCAGAAAAAACAAAACTGTGCCATAACAAGGCCTTGGTGTTGTGACACATTCAAGAGAAATTACATTTTCATAATACCAGCGTGTGCACAAATCAATACTGTGGCTGTGCAGACGCATATGCAGCGACACATGTGCATCTTCTTAGTCATAAATCTAGTCTACCACTATGATTCAACCAAGATTGTTAACACGATAACATGTTGTGAAAGAGCAAACCACAAAAATCCCTGCCAACTTTACTTCGAAAAAGATGAAAGGATGACACTGGAGGAGAAGAAAGGCTGAGAGGAGGAGACGGAAGGGAGTTTTTTAGAGCAAATGGTGCGCTTTTTGTCAATGAACAGGGAGACCTTCTGAACACTTGGGGCTGTCGGGGGTTAAGGGTGGGGTGTAGCAATCGTACATACACACACACACACACACACACACACACACACACACACACACACACACACCTGAGCGTGACAACCATCTCCTCCACTCTCCCTTCCCACTTTCTCACTCACCCCTGTGCCGAGCTGAGATCCCACCCACCGCCCGCTCCTTTACGATAGCATGACACGCACGCCGGCCTCGGCTGCAGGCCAACTGGAAGAACCGGTCCTCGCTGCACGACCATGCATATTCAAAACACATCACAGTCAAAGCCATCATTTGTGCCGA